>NC_090030.1:25371710-25449210 GCF_037176765.1 Anolis sagrei | reverse complement strand
AAAGGGGGAAAGAGGGAAGGAAGAAATGGGAGAGGGAAGGAAGGAAAAGAAGGAAGGAAGGGGGGAGGGAAGGAAGAGAAAGGAAGGAAGGAAGAGGAAAGGGGGAAGGAAGAAATGGGAGAGGGAAGGAAGGAAAAGAAGGAAGGGGAAGGGAAGGAAGAAGTGGGAGAGGGAAGGAAGGAAAAGAAGGAAGGAAGGGGGAGGCAGGGAAGGAAGAGAAGGAAAGGAAGGAAGAGGAAAGGGGGAAGGAGGGAAGGAAGACGTGGGAGAAGGAAGGAAGGAAGGAAGGAAGGAAGGAAGGAAGGAAGGAAGGAAGGAAGGAAGGATGGTGTGTGGGAGGAAAGGGAGGAAGGAAGGAAGGAAGGAAGGAAGGAAGGAGTGGGGGAGGGAAGGGAGGAAGGAAGCTGAGCATACACAATTTGGCTACTGCTCTTGAGCTCCTAACTGAAAACTCAAACAAACCAGGAAAAATTCCCTTTAATGCCCCAGTTTATATGCTTAATGATCATTTCTCCAATATATCAACGACTATATTATTGTGGTTGTTGTTCTTCTATTCCTAGTACAAAGCAAGTCCTTCCTTCGCCCTGGAAGACACCGAGGGATGATGTCCTGATCCCTCTGTTCCTTTGCCAAGCTGTTTTGCTAAGAAGGGGGTTGGCTTTGAAGAACAAACACAGGAGGGAGAGAGGATTTTTCAGAAAGGAAATCAATCACTGTGTTGCTGGATCTGGTCCAAAAGAAAATTAAGCCGCTGACCAAGCTTGGGTGATGGCACCATTTCAGAGTCGTGCTTGTGTTGGTTTACTATCCACTGGTGTATTTCAACTGCCTGAGCTATCATGGCTATCATATCTCCTCTCAGCCTTCTCTTCTTCAGGCTAAACATGCCCAGCTCCTTAAGCCGCTCCTCATAGGGCTTGTTCTCCAGACCCTTGATCATTTTAGTCGCCCTCCTCTGGACACATTCCCGCTTGTCAATATCTCTCTTGAATGATGGGGATTTATTATTATTATTATTATTATTATTATTATTAGGATGGAAGATACTGTTGGAAACTTTCTTCAGGCCTCCACTGGTTATTTGTTTGTATATAATTCAAATTGCTTCTTTATTAATGACTTAGATGAAGGGTTAGAAGGCAGGATCATCAAGTTTGCAGAGGACACCAAATTGGGAGGGATAGCCAAGACTCAAAGGACAGCAGCAGGATTCAAAATGATCTTGACAGATTAGAGAGATGATTGGCCAAAACTAACAAAATGAAGTTCAACAGTGACAAATGCAAGATACTCCACTTAGGCAGAAAAAACGAAATGCAAAGGTACAGAATGGGGGACAATGCCTGGCTCGAGAGCAGTACGTGTGAAAAAGATCTTGGAGTCCTCGTGGACAGCTAGTTAAACATGAGCCAACAATGTGATGCAGTGGCAAAAAAGTCCAATGGGATTTTGGCCTGCATCAATAGGAGCAGAGTGTCTACATCTAGGGAAGTCATGCTACCCATGCTCTATTCTGCCTTGGTCAGACCACACCTGGAATATCTTTGTTCCTAACACTTCAAAGATATATCTAGGTATATCAGTCTAACAACCGAGAAACCCAATTGCCTTGTATGAATACTAGTGGTTATTTACCACTAAGGAGAAGGTTGGCTCAGGTGAGTTTTTAACTCTTCTCAGGAAAATCATCCTTTACAAAAGGATATGATTTCTAACAAGGTGATGCCTTTCCAAAAGATTCCTGGTTTTCCTAAAAGGTTATGAATGCCATTTCCCAAAAGATATTACATCCAACAAAAGCTAGGAAGTCATGAAGTGATTGTGCCACAGCAAAGGAGGAATATGTCCATCAGAGGAATCCCAAAGAGTGGGATTAAGGACTGTGGGGAGTCAACAATGTGATGTGGCGGCAAAAAAAGCCAAGGGGATTTTGGCCTGCATCAACAGGAGCATAGTGTCTAGATCTAGGGAAGTCATGCTCCCCATGCTCTATTCTGCTTTGGTTAGACCACACCTGGAATATTGTGTCCAGTTCTGGGCACCACAATTCAAGAGAGATATTGACAAGCTGGAATATGTCCAGAGGAGAGCGACTAAAATGATCAAGGGTCTGGAGAACAAGCCCTATGAGGAGCGGCTTAAGGAGCTGGGCATGTTTAGCCTGAAGAAGAGAAGGCTGAGAGGAGACATGATAGCCATGTATAAATATGTGAGAGGAAGTCACAGGGAGGAGGGAGCAAGCTTGTTTTCTGCTTCCCTGGAGACTAGGACGCAATGGAACAATGGCTACAAACTACAAGAAAGGAGATTCCATCTGAACATTAGGAAGTACTTCCTGACTGTGTGAGCTGTTCAGTAGGGGAACTCTCTGCCCTGGAGTGTGGTGGAGGCTCCTTCTTTGGAAGCTTTTAAACAGAGACTGGATGGCCATCTGTCAGGGGTGATTTGAATGCAATATTCCTGCTTCTTGGCAGGGGGTTGGACTGGATGGCCCACGAGGTCTCTTCCAACTATTTGATTCTATGATTTGAATGCAAAATATAGGAAAGTGTTTCCTATATTTATCTCCCTTTCTCTCCTCCTCCATCTCTTGCTATTAGCACACCTTCCCACCTGCTTCTCTCATTCCTCCAGTTCTCCTTTGATTCTGCAAGAAATCAGAGACTCTTCTGCCAAGAGGAGTGGCAGTGAATTTCCTTGGAGAAGTCAAAAAAAGACACTCCAGGCCTAACATAGGAGAGAAAATTGGATGGGGAGTGTGGAAGTTTGGAGTTCCGGTGACATCCCATGGAAGTTCTTTCTCATGAATCCATCCACCCATTCATTGATCCTGTAAGACTTATGTGTGCACCTAAGAGGAAACCAGGTTGGGTTTAGTGAGACTTCCAGGAAAATAGGGAAGTGTCATAGACCAGACTAGGTTGAAAGAGACCTCATGGGCCATCCAGTCCAACCCCCTGCTAAGAAGCAGGAATATTGCATTCAAAGCACCCCTGACAGATGGCCATCTAGCCTCTGTTTAAAAACCTCTAAAGAAGGAGCCTCCACCACACTCCGGGGCAGAGAGTTCCACTGCTGAACAGCTCTCACGGTCAGGAAGTTCTTCCTCATGTTCAGCGGTGGCGCAGAGGGTTAAAGCCCTGTGCCGGCAGGACTGAAGACCGACAGGTCGCAGGTTCGAATCCGGGGAGAGGCGGATGAGCTCCCTCTATCAGCTCCAGCTCCTCATGCGGGGACATGAGAGAAGCCTCCCACAAGGATGATAAAAACATCAAATCATCCGGGCGTCCCCTGGCCAACGTCCTTGCAGACGGCCAATTCTCTCACACCAGAAGCGACTTGCAGTTTCTCAGGTCACTCCTGACATGACAAAAAGAAAAAGCTGGAATCTCCTACCTGCGTGACCGCATTTCTGTGTATGAACCCACACAATCCCTTCGATCATCTGGTGAGGCCCTGATCGCGCTCCCACCTACATCGCAGGCGCGATTGGTGGGGACGAGGGAGAGGGCCTTCTCGGTGGTGGCCCCTCGACTCTGGAACTCACTCCCCAAGGACATCAGGCATGCCCCAACTCTGGCAGTCTTTAGAAGGAGCCTGAAAATGTGGTTGTTCCAGTGTACCTTCCCAGAATAAGGAAACTCCCAGCAATATGTCCTCCAAATGCACTTTATTATTGAT
The DNA here is from genome assembly GCF_037176765.1 of Anolis sagrei. NCBI lineage: Eukaryota > Metazoa > Chordata > Lepidosauria > Squamata > Anolidae > Anolis > Anolis sagrei. The sequence goes on along the minus strand of NC_090030.1, from coordinate 25,445,526 downwards.
CTAGGAGTGTCTGCACGCCCCATCCCTTTCTGAAAATCCTATCCTAGTAATATTTCACCTGTTCATGCTCAGCATTATTTTTAAATTTTAATTATTACATTTGGCCCAGCCTTAGGATTTTAAACGTCGTTGTGTTACTGTTAATGTTTATTGCTTATTTTCTGTTATGAGTTTTATTTTTATTGTTTTATTTTTATTGTTTTGTATTACTTGTTATTATTGTTTTTATTATTGTTGTATTGTGGGCTCGGCCTCATGTAAGCCACACCAAGTCCCTTGGGGAGATGGTAGCGGGGTATAAATAAACTTTATTATTATTATTATTATTATTATTATTATTATTATTATTGGAGTTTGAAGCCATTGTTCCATGTCCTAGTCTCCAAGGAAGCAGAAAACAAGCTTGCTCCCTCCTCCCTATGACTTCCTCTCACGCATTTATACATGGCTATCATATCTTCTCTCAGCCTTCTCTTCTTCAGGCTAAACATGCCCAGCTCCTTAAGCCGCTCCTCATAGGGCTTGTTCTCCAGACCCTTGATCATTTTATTCTTGACCTGCATTTTCTCCCGCAGTGAGGGCATCGGTTTTCAGGTGGAAAGTGGTCCCGGTCGGGGTTGGATTGATGCGCCTTCCTCTTGGCACGTTTCTCTCTTTCACCCTCCATTCGTGCCTCTTCAAATTCTGCAGCACTGCTGGTCACAGCTGACCTCCAGCTGGAGTGCTCAAAGGCCAGGGCTTCCCAATTCTCAGTATCTATACCAGAGTTTTTGAGGTTGGCTTTGAGCCCATCTTTAAATCTCTTTTCCTGTCCACCAACATTCTGTTTTCCATTCTTGAGTTCAGAGTAGAGCAACTGCTTTGGGAGACGGTGGTCAGGCATCCGGACAACGTGGCCGGTCCAGCAGAGTTGATGGCAGAGGACCATCGCTTCAATACTGGTGGACTTTGCTTCTTTCAGCATGCTGACATTTGTCCGCCTGTCTTCCCAAGAGATTTGCAGGATTTTCCAGAGGCAGCGCTGATGGAATCATTCCAGGAGTTGCATGTGACGTCTGTAGACAGTCCATGTTTTGCAGGCATATAGCAGGGTTGGGAGGACAATAGCTTTATAGACAAGCGGAGTTGATGGCAGAGGACCATCACTTCAATGCTGGTGGACTTTGCTTCTTCCAGCACGCTGATGTTTGTCCTTTGTCCGCTTGTCTTCCCAAGAAATTTGCAGGGTTTTCCGGAGGCAGCGATGATGGAATTGTTTTAGGAGTTGCATGTGACATCTGTAGACAGTCCACGTTTTGCAGGGTTGGGAGGACAAGCGGAGTTGATGGCAGAGGACCATCGCTTCAATGCTGGTGGTCTTTGCTTCTTCCAGCACACTGACATTTGTCCTTTGTCCGCTTGTCTTCCCAAGAGATTTGCAGCGCTGATGGAATTGTTTTAGGAGTTGCATGTGAAATCTGTAGACAGTCCATGTTTCACAGGCATATAGCAGGGTTGGGAGGACAATAGCTTTATGAACAAGCACCTTGGTATCCTTACGGATGTCCCAGTCCTCAAACACTCTCTGCTTCATTCGGAAAAATGCTGCACTCGCAGAGCTCAGGCGCTGTTGTATTTCAGTGTCGATGTTGACTTTGGTGGAGAGGTGGCTGCCTCAATTCAAGAGAGATATTGACAAGCTGGAATGTGTCCAGAGGAGGGCGACTAAAATGATCAAGGGTCTGGAGAACAAGCCCTATGAGGAGCGGCTCAGGGAACTGTGCATGTTTAGCCTGAAGAAGAGAAGGCTGAGAGGAGATATGATAGCCATGCATAAATATGTGAGAGGAAGCCACAGGGAGGAGGGAGCAAGCTTGTTTTCTGCTTCCTTGGAGACTAGGACGCGGAGCAATGGCTTCAAACTACAAGACAGGAGATTCCATCTGAACACGAGGAAGAACTTCCTGACTGTGAGAGCCGTTCAGCAGTGGAACTCTCTGCCCCGGAGTGTGGTGGAGGCTCCTTCTTTGGAAGCTTTTAAGCAGAGGCTGGATGGCCATTTGTCAGGGGTGGTTTGAATGCAATATTCCTGCTTCTTGGCAGAGGGTTGGACTGGATGGCCCATGAGGTCTCTTCCAACTCTTTGATTCTATGATTCTATGATTCTAAGGTAGCAGAAATGATCGACATTTTCTAATGTGACACCATTAAACTGTATCTCTGACCAGGCCCGTAGCCAGGATTTCGTTTCGGGGGGGGGGGGGGGGCTAAAAAATTTTCAAGGGCGGTTTCGGGGGGGCTGAGTTTCGGGGGGGGGCTGAGTCTGAGTGAAAGAGGGTCTAGCCTAGCAAACCTTTTGTATCATTACCCCAATACCCCCATGCATATGGGATATATTGAGTATGGTGATCAGATCATGATATGAATAAACATAACAGTTTAAATAATGCACCAGTAAGGCCTTTTCGCGAACCACCATGAGAATTTCGGGGGGGGGCTGAAGCCCCCCGAGCCCCCCCCCCCCCCCCCGGCTACATGCCTGTCTCTGACATTGGAGAGGGGATGGCTGGTGTCTGCTGGAACAACACCTTGGTTTTTTCAATGTTCAATGACAGGCCGAGCTTCGTGTATGCTTCTGCGAAGGTGTTTAGAGTGGCTTGTAGATCTTCTTCTGAATGTGCACAGATGACGTTGTCATCAGCATACAGACATCTTGCTTTTTGAAGTGAAGGCAATGTGGAATCTCCTCACACACTTTTGGAGATTCTGTAACACGGAGAACAATGTTCCATCTCTCCTCTCTGGCATTGGAGAGGGGTTGGCACTTAGGGAGAAAGCAGTGCAATTTCAAATGGCATCCAGAGAAAGAAAGGGGACAAGACAAGACAGAGGTACTCCTGGTTAGTCGCAAGACCGAACAGGGTATGGGTTACAGCCTGTGTTAGACGGGGTCGCACTCCCCCTGAAGACGCAGGTTCGCAGTTTGGGTGTGATCCTGGACTCATCGCTGAGCCTGGAACCCCAGGTTTCGGCGGTGACCAGGGGAGCATTCGCACAGTTAAAACTTGGGCGCCAACTGCGACCGTACCTTGGGAAGTCTGACTTAGCCACGGTAGTCCACGCTCTGGTTACATCCCGCCTTGACTACTGCAACGCTCTCTACGTGGGGTTGCCTTTGAAGACAGCCCGGAAGCTCCAATTAGTCCAACGGGCGGCAGCCATGATACTAACAGGAGCGGGGCGCAGGGAGCATACAACTCCTCTGCTGCACCAGCTCCACTGGCTGCCGATCTGCTACCGGGCTCAATTCAAAGTGCTGGCATTGGCCTTTAAAGCCCTAAACGGTTCTGGTCCAACTTATCTATCCGAACGTATCTCAGCCTATCAGCCCACCAGGACCCTAAGATCTTCTGGAGAGTCCCTGCTCTCTATCCCGCCGGCTTCACAAGTGCGGCTGGCGGGAACGAGAGACAGGGCCTTCTCTGTGGTGGCCCCTCGGCTTTGGAACACCCTCCCTATAGAGATACGATCAGCCTCCTCGCTGATGGTGTTTCGGAAGAGACTGAAGACATGGATGTTTAAACAAGCATTCGGTTAATCCGTTGCAACGAATTTTGATGACGAAAGGACTGGTAATCATGGACGACGAATTTTGGATTGTGATTTTAGTTACGAGATGCATGGGATTATTATTGGTGGCCCAATAATTTGTATTGTATATGTGTTTCATGTTTTAAATTGAATACTGTTTTTTTTAATTGTTTTTAACTTTTTAGTTGTTGTAAACCGCAATGAGTCGCCGACTTAGGCTGAGATATTAGCGGTATACAAGCGCATAAATAAATAAATAAATAAAGGGGAAGGAAAAGGCCCTGAAAATCAGAGTTTTAGGCTTGGCCACCCAGTCTATGTTGACCATTATGTGAGAGGTGAATTTGCAAACCCACATTAGGAGAGGAATGGTAGTCTAACTCCACACAAAAGCAGCCGTTTAGCAAGGAGGCCATTCCGTTATAATATTTGCAGCCCTCCTTTAATTATTTCTCCTTCTTGGAAAAGAGAAAAGAGAAAGCAGTGCAAGTTTGTTTGAACTCCGACAAAAGGGAAAAGTGACATCCACAGCCAGTGGACTGGTCTCGGCAGGGGGCCTGTCGCACAAAGGCAGGATGTCCAACGTGAGTGTTTAATTTGGAGGCCAAGAGCTGCGCTTTCTCATTGGATCAGACGAAATAGGCACGCTTCGAGTTCGTGCCGGGGCCAGGCTCCATGCGACACGCGAGGTACGGCCTGGTCCAACCTGTTTGCAAATAGCATCTGTGCCTTTGGGGGGAAAGAGTTGCGTCCGAAGGAGGCGGCAAGGTTATTATACCATCACAATGCGGTGGCCGCAAAACAGATGCAAAGAGAGTCAAAGGAACGCATGTTCTTTGTGTTCGAGTTGTGTATAGTGGACAGGCAGGGTCAAAGGACCGGGGCTTTTTAATTGATGGTGTGTGCCTTCGAGTCACTTCCGACTTCTGTTGACCTTAAAGGGAATCGATCGCCACGTTTCCTTGGGCAGATTTGGCAGAAAAAATGGGATTTTGGCCTGCATCAATAGGAGCATAGTGTCTAGATCTAAGGAAGTAATGCTACCTCTCTATTCTGCTTTGGTTAGACCACATCTGGAATATTGTGTCCAATTCTGGGCACCACAATTCAAGAGAGATATTGACAAGCTGGAATGTGTCCAGAGGAGGGCGACTAAAATGATCAAGGGTCTGGAGAACAAGCCCTATGAGGAGCGGCTTAGGGAACTGGGCATGTTTAGCCTGAAGAAGAGAAGGCTGAGAGGGGATATGATAGCCATGTGTAAATATGTGAGAGGAAGCCACAGGGAGGAGGGAGCAAGCTTGTTTTCTGCTTCCTTGGAGACTAGGACGCGGAACAATGGCTTCAAACTACAAGAGAGGAGATTCCATCTGAACATTAGGAAGAACTTCCTGACTGTGAGAGCCGTTCAGCAGTGGAACTCTCTGCCCCGGAGTGTGGTGGAGGCTCCTTCTTTGGAAACTTTTAAGCAGAGGCTGGATGGCCATCTGTCAGTGGTGATTTGAATGCAATATTCCTGCTTCTTGGCAGGGGGTTGGACTGGATGGCCCATGAGGTCTCTTCCAACTCTTTGATTCTATGATTCTATGATTCTATGATTTGTTCCAAGGCCATTATTATTATTATTATTATTATTAAACTTTATTTGTACCCCGCTAGCATCTCCCGAAGGACTTGATGCGGCTTACAAAGGCCAAGGCCTCAACACAACAACAACAAACAATAACGATGCAAGCAAATTAAAACATAAGCAATAACACAACAAAACATTACACTATTACACAATAAAATCAGGCCAGGCCAATGATTTAAACTTGTGCACCAGTTGCGCCCGTACCTTGGGAAGTCAGATCTGGCCACGGTGGTCCACACTCTTGTTACATCCAGAATAGACTACTGCAACGCGCTTGACGTGGGGTTGCCCTTGAAGACTGTTCGGAAACTTCAACTAGTCCAACGAGCGGCAGCCAGACTGCTCACCGGAGCGACATATTTATTTATTTATTTATTTATTTACTTTACTTGTATACCGCAGTTTCTCAGCCTAACAGGTGACTCAACGCGGTTTACAACAAAGGTACAACAGTCAACAATATACAATTTAAAACCATAAAAGCATAATACACAATATTGACACAACAATAACAACCCAATGCATCTCATGACTAAAATCGTGATCCAGTTTCGTCGTCCATATTACCATTCCTGTAATCATCACATTCATTGCACCGATTAACCAAATGCCTGTTCAAACATCCAGGTTTTTAATCTTCTTCGGAACACCATCAGCGAGGGGGCTGATCTTACCTCCATGGGAAGGGCGTTCCAAGGCCGAGGGGCCACCACAGAAAAGGCCCTGTCTCTCGTCCCCGCCAGCCGCACCTGTGAAGCAGGCGGGATAGAGAGCAGGGCCTCCCCAGAAGATCTTAGGGTCCTGGTGGGCTGGTGAGCATACCACCCCCCTGTTGTGTCAGCTCCACTGGCTGCCGGTTCAGTTCCGAGCACAATTCAAGGTGCTGGTTTTGACCTACAAAACCCTGTACGGTTCCGGTCCAGTGTATCTGTCCGAACGTATCTCCCTCTACGTCCCACCCCGAAGTCTGAGACCATCTGGGGAGGCCCTGCTCTCGACCCCACCACTGTCACAAGTGAGGCTGGTGGGGACGAGGAGCAGGGCTTTCTCAGTGGTGGCCCCTCACCTGTGGAACTCACTCCCGGGGGAAATCAGGGCAACATCATGCCTCCTCTCCTTCAGGAGGAGGGTGAAGACGTGATTATGGGACCAGGCCTTTGGGCAATCTGGCAATTCAATAAGACAATCAGGCAAGTAAGACCAACAGGATTGATGAAGTGGAACTGAAAACTAGAACTATGAGTTAGTAAGAGGAGGAATTGGGTTTGTATTGGTTTTACTGATTTTATTGATTTTATTGGTATAATGCATGAACTGTTGTGAATTGTGAATTGATGTAATTTTGTGTCTTGATTGTTCTGTGCTGCAGGCATCAAATTGTGCCTTTGCTTCTGTAAGCCGCCCTGAGTCCCCTTCGGGGTGAGAAGGGCGGGGTAAAAGAACCCCAAATAAATAAATAAATAAATGATGGGTACAGGTTAAAAGTGCTGGGTGTGAGAGGTGGTATGTTGGAATTCTGGGCAAGTGCAATGCGCAGAGAGTGTTAAACTCTAATAAAGTGCTTCTGGGACAAAGTGCTGGAGGTTATCCTATTCCGGGAAGGCACATCGGAATAACCAAATCTTCAAGTTCTTCCTGAAGACTGCCAACGTGGGTGCTAGTCTAATGTCTTTGGGGAGGGTGTTCCAAAGTCAGGTGGCAACCACAGAGAAGGCCCTGTCCCTCGTCCCCACCAAACGCGCCTGCGACGCAGGTGGGATCGCGAGCAGGGCCTCTCCGGATGAACGAAGTGAGCGCGTGGGTTCGTAAACGGAGATGCGGTCACGCAGGTAGGCAGGTCCCAAACCGTTCAGGGCTTTGTAGGTAAGCACCTGCACCTTGAATTGGGCTCGGTAAGTCAGGCCTGTAGCGAGGGGGTGGTTTTAGGGGTTCAACCCCCCCGAAATGTTTCAGATTTTTTTAAAAAAACCTGGTTTACTCATGAATTTTAACTGGTTAACCAAATCCTCATGCTAAGTCTATGAGATGTCTTGTCCCTCCAGAACTGTAAGCACTATCTCAAGCAAATATTGACAATTTATTCACACTGTCAATACTTGCAGCAATAGCCGATGTAGTGAAGTAACCAAGTTGGGGGGATGTGTGTGTTGAGTGCTCTCATTAAGGAGGCCAGACTTGGTGGAGGTGGTTGACAGGGGTGGAGCTGCAGGCTATGGAAGGTTGCTCTGCCCCCTGCTGTGCTCTTTGCTTCAGCGTGAGCTAGGAGGCAGGTTTCAACCCCACCCCCACCCCCAAATTTTCAACCCTCCCCGAAATTTTCACACACCCCCCCCCCAAATTTTCAACCCCCCCCCCCCAAATTGTCAACCCTCCCCGAATTTTTTTCTGGCTACGGCCCTGCGGTAAGTAAATGGCAGCCAATGGAGCTCCTTAAACAGGAGGGTTGACCTCTCTCTGTAAGGAGCGCCAGTTAACATCCTGGCTGCCGCCCGTTGAACCAGTTGGAATTTCTGAGCCGTTTTCAGGGGCAGCCCCACGTAGAGCGCATTACAGTAATCTAATTGAGAGGTGACCAAGGCATGGACCACCTCGGCCAAATCAACCTTTGTGAGGTACGGTCTCAGCTGGCGCACAAGTCTTAGTTGTGCAAAAGCCCTCCTGGACACCGCCGACGCCTGAGCCTCAAGCGTAAGTGATGAATCCAGGAGGACACCCAAACTGCAGACCTGTGACTTCAGGGGGAGTGTAACCCCATTCAGCACAGGTTGCCACCCTATGCCCCGATCCGGTTTACGATTGACCAGGAGGACCTCTGTCTTGTCGGGATTGATCTTCAGCTTGTTCTTCCTCATCCAGATGGACACAGCGGCCAGGCACTCGTCTAGCACCCCGAGAAGCCTCCTTGGAATTGGGTGGAAATGAGTAGTAGAGTTGTGTGTCATCTGCGTAGAGGTGGCACCTAACTCCAAAACTCCAGATGACCTCTCCTAGCGGTTTCATGTAGATGTTAAAGAGCATGGGAGACAAAATAGAGCCTTGCAGGACCCCACAGGTCAAAGGCCAGGGGTCTGAGCAGGCATCTCCCAGCTTCACCATCTGGGATCGACCCTCCAGGAAGGACCGAAGCCACGACAGAACCGTGCCCCCGAGACCCATCTCAGAGAGTCGTCCCAAAAGGATACCATGATCGATGGTATCGAAATGCCCACCAAACCCTTCCAGTATTTTCTTTTTGTCATGGGAGTTCTGTGTTCCAAGTTTGGTTCAATTCCATCATTGGTGGAGTTCAGAATGCTCTTTGATTGTAGGAGAACTAGGAATCCCAGCAACTACAACTCCCAAATGACAGAATCAATCTCCTTCCCAACCCCACCAGTATTCAAATTAGAGCGTATTGGGTATTTGTGCCAAATTTGGTCCAGTGAATGAAAATACACCCTGCGTATCAGATATTTACATTACGATTCATAACAGCAGTGAAGTAGCAATGGAAATAATGTTATGGTTGGGGGTCATCACAACATGAAGAACAGTATTATGGGGTCATGGCATTAGGAAGATTGAGAAGCACTGGTCTATCACCTTCTGAAGCTGTCCATTCCACCATCCATGAACTCTCGCTGTCAGAAATGTCTTCCTAAAAGTTTCATCACAGTATCCTCCTTTGTCGTTTCAATCCTCCGTCGTCTTGGGTCCTATCCTCCGGAGAAGCAGGGGGGAAAAACAAGCTCTTTCCTTCATCCACATGACAGCCCTTCAGATGTTCAGAGATGGATGATTCAGTCTTCTCCAGTGGAATGCGATGTCAAGACAGATGACAGATGGCTCTGAGACAGGTAAGCGCACAGCTCCTGGCACCAGGCGGCAACAACCAACCTGGCGATAACAGGTCCGAGGGGCAGGCTGGGGGCTCCAAAAAGCCTTTTTTGAATATGAGCAAGACTTCAATCGTGGGCTTGATGAGCGACCACCAGAGTTGGAAGGGACCTATAAAGGCCATCCAGTCCAGCCCCCTTCTGCCAGGCAGGAAAATCCTCCTCAAAGCACACAGACACCCTGACAAATGGCCATCCAGCCTCTGCTTAGAAGCCTCCAAAGAAGGAGATTCCACCACTCACCGAGGCAGAGAGTTCCATCGATGAACGGCTCAGGAAGTTCTTAGAATCATAGAATCCTAGAGTTGGAAGAGACCTCATGGGCCATCCAGTCCAACCTCCTGCCAAGAAGCAGGAATATTGCATTCAAAGCACCCCTGACAGATGGCCATCCAGCCTCTGTTTAAAAGCTTCCAAAGAAGGAGCCTCCACCACACTCCAGGGCAGAGAGTTCCACTGCTGAACGGCTCTCACAGTCAGGAAGTCCTCTCTTGTAGTTTGAAGCCATTGTTCCACGTCGTAGTCTCCAAGGAAGCCGAAAACAAGTTTGCTCCCTCCTCCTTGTGGCTTCCTCTCACATATTTATACATGGCTCTCATATCTCCTCTCAGCCTTCTCTTCTTCAGGCTAAACATGCCCAGCTCCTTAAGCTGCTCCTCATAGGGCTTGTTCCCTTGATCATTTTAGTCTCCCTCCTCTAGACACATTCCAGCTTGTCAATATCTCTCTTGAATTGTGGTGCCCAGAATTGGACACAATATTCCAGGTGTGGTCTCACCAAGGCAGAATAGAGGGGGATCATGACTTCCCTGGATCTAGACGCTATGCTCCTATTGATGCAGGCCAACATCCCATTGGCTTTTTTTTGCCGCCACATCACATTGTTGACTCATGTTTAACTTGTTGTCTACGAGGACTCATAATGTTCGGGTGGAATCCCCTTTCCAGTCATTTGAACCCTACCATATATGTGCCTGTCTTAGAAGAAATATGATGGGTTACACCAGTGTTTCTCAACCTTCCTCATTCGTTGACCCCCTAATACAGTTCCTTGTGCTGTGGTGACCCCCAACCATAACATTATTTTCGTTGCTACTTCATAACTGTAATTTTGCTACTGTTGTGGATCGTAATGTAAATATTTGATATGCAGAATGTATTTTCATTCACTGGATCAAATTTGGCACAAAGACAAAATACACTCAAATTTGCATACTGGTAGAGTTGGAGGAGATAGACTTTGTCATTTGGGTGTTGCAGTTTCTAGAATGTGTAGTCCACCTACAACCAAAGAGCATTCTGAACATCACAAACAATGGAACTGAAGCTAACTTGGCACACAGAACTACCATGACAGAACTCTCCAGGGTCTGGAGAACAAGCCCTATGAGGAGCGGCTTAAGGAGCTGGGCATGTTTAGCCTGAAGAAGAGAAGGCCGAGAGGAGACATGAAAGCCATGTATAAATATGTGAGAGGAAGCCACAGGGAGGAGGGAGCAAGCTTGTTTTCCGCTTCCTTGGAGACTAGGACGCAATGGAACAATGGCTTCAAACTACAAGAAAGGAGATTCCATCTGAACATGAGGAAGAACTTCCTGACTGTGAGAGCCGTTCAGCAGTGGAACTCTCTGCCCCGGAGTGTGGTGGAGGCTCCTTCTTTGGAAGCTTTTAAACAGGGGTGGGATGGCCATCTGTCAGGGGTGATTTGGATGCAATATTCCTGCTTCTTGGCAGGGGGTTGGACTGGATGGCCCATGAGGTCTCTTCCAACTCTTTGATTCTATGATTCTATGAAATATGCCCAGCTCCTTAAGCCGCTCCTCATGACAGATGGCCCGGAAACCACCTTGCGATCCCCGCAAGAGTCCTGACCCCCAGGTTGAGAAACACTGGACTAGAGGATAAGGGAATATCTCAGGGGGGTATTGATAAGTACGACCCCCAAAATGTCCCTGATGGGGACTTTAGGAGTTATGGTCCAAAACAATGAAGCTTTTTCTGAATTCGAATAGGAGTTCCCAGTAGCGAATCATAGAATCATAGAATCAAAGAGTTGGAAGAGACCTCATGGGCCATCCAGTCCAACCCCATTCTGCCAAGAAGCAGGAATATTGCATTCAAATCACCCCTGACAGATGGCCATCCAGCCTCTGCTTAAAAGCTCTCAAAGAAGGAGCCTCCACCACACTCCGGGGCAGAGAGTTCCACTGCTGAACGGCTCTCACAGTCAGGAAGTTCTTCCTAATGTTCAGATGGAATCTCCTCTCTTGTAGTTTGAAGCCATTGTTCCGCATCCTAGTCTCCAAGGAAGCAGTAAACAAGCTTGCTCCCTCCTCCCTGTGGCTTCCTCTCACATATTTATACATGGCTATCATATCTCCTCTCAGCCTTCTCTTCTTCAGGCTAAACATGCCCAGTTCCCTAAGCCGCTCCTCGTAGGGCTTGTTCTCCAGACCCTTGAATCTCTGGTGCAAGACTGTACCAAAATATCCCCGGTTTTAGTTGTGATGTTCTGTAAGATGCAGCTATAAAGGAGAGTGATAAAAACAAGATGCAAGACTAGAGTTTTGAAAGCAAGTTCCCCTTTCCTGCAATGGGATATTTGTGGGTTTGTTTTGCGAATCAAAGGAGAGGCTTTGCACCCTTCCAGCTCGCCAGATCTTGGGATTTTTTTAAAGCTCAGGATGGACATTTCTGCCTTTTCCTTTAAACAATCCTCCAGACAGAAGAGAAATATGTTCCTAATTTGTTGACAGAGGTGCCACTTTTAAGAACAGCATTATTAAAAGTACGGAAAGCATTTCATCATCCCGAGCTTTGAAGACCAAAAGGGGGGGAAAAAATAGTGGAATCCGATTTATGTTGTAGATCTTGGCAGGCAGATATGCATAGCTCATGTATCAAATCCATCTTTCATGTTGAAAGGGAAGGGCAAATTGTGTGCATTGAAGGCAAGGGGAGAGAAAACCACCATTGGCTGTTTTGCTTCCATTTCTTGACACTGTTTTATGCGTTGGAATGGAGGAGGGGGGATTTGGGTGGCGAAAAAATCCACTCCCAAAATGGTCTCCTTTGAACGAACATCTGCAAAACTTGCGTGGAAAATCCAAAATATTTGGCTCATTAATATTTTATGCCTTATTATTATTACTATCTTAGGGGAGTGTGCTTGTTCCATCAGTTCAACATCTACACAAATGACCAGCCACTGCCAGAAGGGACAAAGAACATTCTGAACTACACCGATTATGGATTGAACCAAATATGGCACACAGAACTCCCATGGCTAACAGAAAATAGTGGAAGGGTTTGGTGGGCATTGACCTTGAGTTGTGGAGTTGTAGTTCACCTACATCCAGAGTGCACTGTGGATTCAAACAATGATGGATCTGAACCAAACATGACATGAATACTCAATATGCCCAAATGCAAACACTGGTGGTGTTTGGGGAAACCTTGACATTTAGGAGTTGTGGTTACTGGGATTTATAGTTCATCTACAATCAAAGAGCATTCCGAACCCCACAACAATAGAATGGGGCCAAACTTCCCTCTCAGAGCCCCCATGATCAACAGAAAATACTGTTGATAAATAAAATTACAACAGCACAACAACAGAGAGTAAACAAACAAGGACATCTAATCACCTCTCAACAAACGTTTGCTCAAGGCACTGTCAGGCCATTATAGGTGGTCAGTTGAAACATTCACACCTAGCTCCAGCAGACAAGAGTCCTTTGTCTCACCCTGGTCATTCCACAGATATATAAACCCTTTTTCTTAGTTCCAACAGACCTCACTATCTCTGAGGATGCTTGCCATTGATGCAGGCGAAACATCAGGAGAGAATGCCTCTAGAACATGGCCATATAGCTCGAAAAAACCTACAACAACCCAGAAAATACTGTGTTTTCTGATTATCTTTGGCAACCCCTCTGACACCCTGACCCCAGGTTGAGAAACATTGGTCTAGAAGGTAGCCATAGTGAAGCCCAAAAAGATCTGTACTCAGAAATGCATTTACGAGAAAGCATAGCTCCTGAACTCTAATGGACTATTATGTCTTGAAAGAGGAAGAAATCGAAAATACATGGCACCACAAAGTTGTCTCTCCTTCACATTCCTTCCGCTAGAATGAATGCCATGTCCAGAATTGTAGATAAGATTCAGCTTATACTTCTACATGATTTCCTGCCCTTTCATCTGGTTATAAGTACATTCCCAATTTTTCTAAGAAACCATCTTCAAATTGCAAGAAATGCATTGACCATTGAGAGAATACTAAAGTACAGTATCCCTTTCTTTGTCCCTTTTTACCTTTTCTTTTGCAGAAAGGGAAACAGCCATTTGTCTGTGGACTTTATCGCATGCGGCTGTTAAAGTGAAATTACATTAGGATAATGACTGGCACAACCTGGGGATCACAACCAGACACAGTGAAGACATCTCCCCTTGCGCTATGCTACTCTGCTACTGACTATGCATGCCCAGTGTGGAACACATCTCACCACGCTAAAACAGTAGATGTGGCTCTTAATGAGACATGCCAAATTATCACGGGGTGTCTGTGCCCTACACAGAGGCGGTCCTAGGTAATTTTCAATGGTAAGCAAACAGTATTTTGCCCCCCCCCCCCCCCAACCAATCATTGATATATATTTTCTGTTCGTCGTGGGAGTTCTGTGTGCCATATTTGGTTCAATTCCATCACTGGTGGAGTTCGGAATACTCTTTGATTGTAGGTGAACTATACATCCCAGTAACTACAACTCGCATATGTCAAGGTCTATTTTCCCCCAAGAGTGCCTCAAGAGCGCCCCTGGGCAAAATCAACTATACTGCAAATGCTTACTTTGCGTAATGGGTTGAGCCGCCCCTGGCCCTACAGCACTGGAGAAATTACCCTGTTTAGCACCGCCAGGAAGTAGCAGCCAATAGTGAAAGGACCAAGGCAGAGACATCTCCAGCTCATCCCTTGTTTGGGTATCAGCCAGCACGTCAACGACTTAAATCAAGAAATAGTTTTCTAAGATCTACAGAGACACTTGCTGGAAGACCTCAGCAAGCAAGAGTCCAAAAGTGGCAGGCTCAAACCCAGAACCTCAATCAATGGCTGATACCAAATGAGAGATTTCCCCCTGGGCACACAGAAGACTGGGCGACTTGGAAGGCTCTGAACAGGCTGCACTCTGGCACCACGAGATGCAGAGCCAACCTCAAGAAATGGGGTGTTCCAGCAAGTGTCTCTGTAGATCTTAGAAAACTATGTCTTGATTTAAGTCGTTGACGTGCTGGCTGATACCCAAACAAGGGATGAGCTGGAGATGTCTCTGCCTTGGTCCTTTCACTATTGGCTGCTACTTCCTGGCAGATGTCAGGTGGCGCAATACTGGCTAAGCAGTGTAATTTCTCCATTGGTGTAGGGCGCAGACACCCTGTGATAATGCGGCATGTCTCATGAAGAGCCACATCCACTGTTTTAGTGTGGTGAGATGTGTTCCACACTGGGCATGCTTACTCAGCAGCAGAGTAGCATAGCGCAACGGCAGATGTCTTCACTGTGTCTGGTTGTGATCCCCAGGTTTTGCCAGTCAGCTTTCGTATGATATTGTTTCTAGCGCCCACTTTTTGCTTGATGTTCAGGCAGTGCTTCTTGTAGGTCAGAGCACGGTCCAGAGTGACTCCCGGGTATTTGGGTGCTCTGCAATGCTCCGGTGGGATTCCTTCCCAGGTCATCCTCAGAGCTAGGGATGCTTGTCTGTTCTTGAGATGAAAGGCACATGTCTGTGTTTTAGACGGGTTAGGGATCAGTTGGTTTTCCCTGTAATAGGCAGTAAGAGCACCTAGAGCAGTGGGTCGGGACCCCTGAGGGGGTCGTGAGGGGGTGTCAAAGGGGTCACCAAAGACCATCAGAAAAGATAGTATTTTCTGGTGGTCATTGGGATTCTGTGTGAGAAGTTTGGCCCAATTCTATTGTTGGTCAAGTTCAGAATGCTTTTTGATTATAGGTGAACTATAAATCCCAGCAACTACAACTCCCAAATGTCAAGGTCTGTTTTACCCAGACTCTACCAGTGTTCACATTTGGGCATACTGAGTATTTGTGCCAAGTTTGGTCCAGATCCACCATTGCATGAGTCCACAGTGCTCTCTGGATATAGGTGAACTAGAACTCCTAAACTCAAGGTCAATGCCCACAAAACCCTTCCAGTGTTTTCTGTTGGTCATGGGAGTTCTTTGTGCCAAGTTCGGTTTAAATCAATCGCTGAGTTCAGAATGCTTTTCGATTATAGGTGAACTATAAATCCCAGCAACTACAACTCCCAAATTACAAAATCAATTCTCCCCCCCCCCTCCCCAAACCCACTAGCATTCACATTTGGGCATATTGGGTATTTGTGTTCAATTCAGTCCAGTGAATGAAAATATATCCTGCATATCGAATGTTTACATTACAATTTATAACCGTACTAAAATGACAGGTATCAAGTAGCAACAAAAACAATATTATGGTTGGGGGTCACCACAACATATGGAATGGCATTAAGGGGTCACGGCATTAGCAAGGTTGAGAACCACTGACCTAGAGCTTCCGAAAGCCTCTGTTCCACCATCTCAAAGCTCCCTGCTTGAGCGGTGATGGCACGATCATCAGCATAGATGAAACTCTCTGTCCCTTCTGGCAGTGGCTGGTCATTTGTGTAGATGTTGAACATGGATGGAGCAAGATGCTGAGTTGTTTGTTCTGCTCTACAGTCACGCAAGGTGGAGGATACTTCTAAGGTAAAGGTAGTCTCCTGACATTAAGTCCAGTCATGTCTGACTCTGGGGTGTGGTGCTCATCTCCATTTCTAAGCCGAAAAGCCAGCGTTGTCCGTAGACACCTCCAAGGTCATGTGGCCGACATGACTGCATGGAGCACCGTTACCTTCCCGCCGGAGCGGTACCTATTGATCTACTCACATTTGCATGTTTTCGAACTGCTAGGTTGGCAGAAGCTAGGGCTGACGGCGGAAGCTCACGCCGCTCCCCGGAATCGAACCTGCGACCTTTCGATCTTTCGACCTTTCTAGGTTGTGCCATTTGCCAGGTTGCCTTTTGATCTGCCAACTCCGCTTCTGAGTCTGTTCAGGGACTTCCAACTTGCCCATTCTTCCCAAAAAGGACAAAAAAGAGTGTTTTCACCCAGCCCTTGGCCTCTGTTACGCTGGAACCGGTGTTGGGTAACCTTCATATCCTTTCCGAAGAGCTGATAATTCTGGTTTTGATAGTGCAGAGGAGATAAGCTCTTTGTTTTGGTTGCTTGAACCCCACGGCACCAGGAAAAGGCAAAACCTAAAATGAAAATCATCACTCAGGCTGAAAAATGGTGTGCGACGAGGTTAGCCCATTGGGCTGGAAAGAAGCAAAATGGCATGGTTTCTCACGGATGGTGTGTGATGTCCTAATATCACTGCAATGCTGGAAATATAAATCCTTATGGGGCACCACAATTCAAGAGAGATATTGACAAGCTGGAATGTGTCCAGAGGAGAGCGACTAAAATGATAAAAGGTCTGGAGAACAAGCCCTATGAGGAGCGGCTTAGGGAACTGGGCATGTTTAGCCTGAAGAAGAGAAGGCAGAGAGGGGATATGATAGCCATTAGGCCTGGGTAACAACGCAAAAATTTGTTTCTAAAATCGATTTGTAATTGGGGTGTTTTTTTGTTTCGATATTTAAAATAATTACAAAATTTTCCAAAAAAAAAGTTTGGTATTTACGAAATTTCGTAAATATTTACAAAACATTTTGTAAAGATGGCGCCCTTTTTTTTCAATATTTTTTAAATATTTCTTAAATTTAATTATTAATTTAGTAGAATAGGGAGGAGAAATTATTATTGAGGGAAGGCAGGCACTCACTCTGGCGGGCCCTCTCGCTCGCCGCTCGCCCTCTCGCTCGCCCTCTCGCCCTCTCGCTAGGATGGGTTCCTTCCAGGAGGGGCTCTTTTTCCCAGGCTGCCAAACTACAACTCCCAGGATGCTACAGCATTGAGCCAATGTGGTGCCAAACCTCATCAAGGCTGCAGTGTAGATGGCTGCAGGATGGAGGGGTTTCCTGCCTCGAATTGAGAGAGAGAGAGAGAGAGAGAGAGAGAGAGAGAGAGAGAAGAGGAAGCAAGTGAACCTTCTTTGGAAGAGAGCTCAGAACCCCCCTGCGAAAGGTGAGAGAGAGAGAAAGAAGAGAAAAGGAAAGAAAGAGAAGGAGACCTCCCTCTCGCCCTCTCGCTCGCCCTCTCGCTCGCCGCTCGCCCTCTCACTCGCCCTCTCGCTCGCCGCTCGCCCTCTCACTCGCCCTCTTGCTCGCCGCTCGCCCTCTCACTCGCCGCTCGCCCTCTCACTCGCCCTCTCGCTCGCCGCTCGCCCTCTCACTCGCCCTCTCGCTCGCCGCTCGCCCTCTCACTCGCCCTCTCGCTCGCCGCTCGCCCTCTCACTCGCCCTCTCGCTCGCCGCTCGCCCTCTCACTCGCCCTCTCGCTCGCCCTCTCACTCGCCCTCTCGCTCGCCCTCTCGCTCGCCCTCTCACTCGCCGCTCGCCCTCTCACTCGCCCTCTCGCTCGCCGCTCGCCCTCTCACTCGCCCTCTCGCTCGCCGCTCGCCCTCTCGCTCGCCCTCTCACTCGCCGCTCGCCCTCTCACTCGCCCTCTCACTCGCCGCTCGCCCTCTCACTCGCCCTCTCGCTCGCCGCTCGCCCTCGCCCTCTCGCTCGCCACTCGCCCTCTCGCTCGCCCTCTCGCTCACTTGCTCAGCCGGCGCCAAGAGAGGAGAGCTCCCAGCAAGCCAGGCGGCCATCTTACGTATTTCCGAAATGGACGGAAATAAAAAAATTTTTGGCGCCTGCCGTTTCGATATTTAAAAACACTTCCAGGTTTAAAAATAAGTTTTGTAATCGTTTTGTAATTCAAAAATTAACGAATTTTTTAACGAATTACGAATTAACGAAACGAATTGCCCAGCCCTAATAGCCATGTATAAATATGTGAGAGGAAGCCACAGGGAGGAGGGAGCAAGCTTGTTTTCTGCTTCCTTGGAGACTAGGATGCAATGGAACAATGGCTTCAAACTACAAGAGAGGAGATTCCATCTGAACATGAGGAAGAACTTCCTGACTGTGAGAGCCGTTCAGCAGTGGAACTCTCTGCCCCAGAGTGTGGTGGAGGCTCCTTCTTTGGAAGCTTTTAAGCAGAGGCTGGATGGCCATCTGTCAGGGGTGCTTTGAATGCAATATTCCTGCTTCTTGGCAGAATGGGGTTGGACTGGATGGCCCATGAGGTCTCTTCCAACTCTTTGATTCTATGATTCTATGATTCTATGATTAAGCAATATTGTCGTGTGTGATTCCTTCCCAAAATGGGTTCGCATTCTCTAGATATCTATTCTTTTTTTTTATTAATAGCAGGAATTACAAAAAAACCCAAGGCTATGTTTAGATTTACTGGAACAGTTTCCAGTATTGGTTCCTTCTTTCCCCTCCCCGAACATCTTTCTTAAATAGCTTTAGGAACGAACCACTTGGATGTTTTCATCGACAGCAGTGGTTCTCAAGCTTCCTAATGCCGCGACCCCTTGATACAGTTCCTCATGTTGTGGTGACCCCCAACCATAACCCTAACATTATGAATCGCCATGTAAATAATGATCTGCAGGATGTATTTTCATTCACTGGAGCAAATTTGGCACAAATACCCCGCATGCCCAAATTTGAATACTGGTGAGGTTGGCGGGGGGATTGATTTTGTCATTTGGGAGTTGTAGTTGCTGGGATTTATAGTTAACATGTAAACAAAGAGCATTCTGAACCCCACCAACAATGGAATTGAACCAAAGTTGGCACAGTGAACTCCCATGGCCAACAGAAAATACTGGAAGGGTTTGGTGGGTGTTGACCTTGAGTTTGGGAGTTGTAGTTCGCCTACATCCAGAGAGCACTGTGGGCTCAAACAATGATGGATCTGGACCAAATTTGGTACGGATACTCAGTATGCCCAAATGTGAACACTGATGGGGTTTGGAGAAAATAGACTTTGACATTTGGGAGTTGTAGATACTGTGATTTATAGTTCACCTACAATCAAGGACCATTCTGAACCCCACCAATGATAGAGTTGGGCCAAACTTCCCACACAGAACCCCCATGACCAACAGAAAATACTGTGTTTTCTGATGGTCTTTGGCGACCCCTCTGACACCCCTTCGCAACCCCCTCAGGGGTCCCGACCCCCAGGTTGAGAAACACTGATCTACAGCAATCTTCTTAATGCTGCGACCCCTGAATACAGTTCCTCATGTTGTGGTGACCCCCAACCATAAAATTATTTACATTGCTACTTCATCACTGTCATTCTGCTACTGTTAGGAATCGTCGTGTAAATATCTGACATGCAGGATGTATTTTCTTTCACTGGAGCAAATTTGGCACAAAGACCCGATACGCCCAAATTTGAATACCGGTGGGGCTGGAGAGGGTTGATTTTGTCATTTGGGAGTTGTAGTTTATTTATTTAATTTATTTACTGTATTTGTATACCACCTTTCTCAGCCAATTGGCGACTCAAGGCGGTTTCCAACAAATCAGTATACATAAAAAATAATATAGATATAAAAAAACATTAAACAATATAGAACATCACAAAAGCAATAAAAACAACATCACTAGCGTCTCATTATTCTCAAACATTGTCCAATTCCATTGTCAGGTCATTCGATTCCCTATATTACCTACTCTATATTTGTAAACGCTTGCTCGAATAGCCACATTATAATTTGCCTCCGAAACGTCAAGAGGGAGGGAGCAGATCTGATCTCCCTAGGGAGGGCGTTCCATAGCCAAGGGGCCACCACTGAGAAGGCCCTGTCTCTCGTCCCCGCCAAACGTGCTTGTGACAAAGGCGGGACCGAGAGCAGGGCAAAAAATGCATTACAGCGCATGCACAAAACCACATATATACATGTAAACACACACATATACACATATACAGAAATATATACACATATAAAGGGGGAAGGAAGGAAGGAAGGAAGGAAGGAAGGAAGGAAGGAAGGAAGGAGAGAAGGAAGGAGAGAAAGAGGGAAAGAAGGAGGAAAGGAAGGAAGGAAGGAAGGAAGGAAGGAAGGAAGGAAGGAAGGAAGAAGAGAAAGAGGGAAAGAAGGAGAGAGGGAGGGAGGGAGGGAAGGAAGGAAGGAACGAAAGAGAGAAAGAGGGAAGGAAGGAAGGAAAGAGACAAGAAAGGATGGAACCAAAGAGCAAAGGAAGGGAGCAAAGAAATAGATGGAGAAAGATGAAAGAAGAAGGGAAAGAAAAAGAGGGAATAAAGCAGTGTTTCTCAAGGAGGGAGGGAAGGAAGGAAGGAAGGAAGGAAGGAAAGAAGGAAGGAAGGAAGGAAGGAAGGAAGGAAGGAAGGAAAGAGAGAAAGAGGGAGGGAAGGAAGGAAAGAGACAAGAAAGGATGGAACCAAAGAGCAAAGGAAGGGAGCAAAGAAATAGATGGAGAAAGATGAAAGAAGAAGAGAAAGAAAAAGAGGGAATAAAGCAGTGTTTCTCAAGGAGGGAGGGAAGGAAGGAAGGAAGGAAAGAAGGAAGGAAGGAAGGAAAGAGAGAAAGAGGGAGGGAAGGAAAGAGACAATAAAGGATGGAACCAAAGAGCAAAGGAAGGGAGCAAAGAAATAGATGGAGAAAGATGAAAGAAGAAGAGAAAGAAAAAGAGGGAATAAAGCAGTGTTTCTCAAGGAGGGAGGGAAGGAAGGAAGGAAGGAAAGAAGGAAGGAAGGAAGGAAAGAGAGAAAGAGGGAGGGAAGGAAAGAGACAATAAAGGATGGAACCAAAGAGCAAAGGAAGGGAGCAAAGAAATAGATGGAGAAAGATGAAAGAAGAAGGGAAAGAAAAAGAGGGAATAAAGCAGTGTTTCTCAAGGAGGGAAGGAGGGAGGGAAGGAAGGAAGGAAGGAAGGAAGGAAGGAAGGAAGGAAGGAAGGAAGGAAGGAAGGAAGGAAGGAAGAGAGAGAGATACTATGCAACCTGACCAGGAATCAGATTGGTCCTTTTTGGATGAGAGCAGAAAAGGATAGGATGAGAGCAAAAGGCACAATGAAAATATACAAATATGCGGCGTATGCACGTAGAAGGAAGCTTAGCATCTCATCAGAAGTATGCAACCGATGTTCATATTGTATCCATACATTTACATATGTGTTTTTTAAGATATACGTTGATAGGCACAGATTTCAAAAAAAAAATCACCAAATGAAAATAGTGACTGCGTTTCTTTGTGTTCGCCAGGACCAAGGCGTTTTATGTTTGGGCAGCAAAACATCCCTTGGCCTCCTGGCCTGCTCTTTATTTTGGCTTTTCTCGCCATTGATTTCCCTGGCCTTTGTTGTCACGGCTTTGTCACCGAGGATGAACCCGGAAGTGTTTAGACAATTCCTTTCCCCTCGAATGGGGAGAAAATGCCCATGAATATTTCGAACAGCGATGATGATATTATACAAAGGTGGGTCAAAAAGTAATGCTTCCATCACTCTTGCTTTCCGTTCTTTCCCAGCTATCTATGCATGATATGATAAGCAGTGTTTCTCAACCTTCCTAATGCTGCGACCCCTTAATACAGTTCCTCATGTTGTGGTGACCCCCAACCATCACATTATTTTGCTACTTCATAACTGTAATTTTACTCCTGTTATGAATGGTAATGCAATTATCTGATAAGCAGGATGTATTTTCACTGGATCAAATTTGGCACAAATATCTGACATGCCCAAATTGGAATAGTGGTGGGCTTGAGAGGAGGGGGGAATTGATTGATTTTGTTATCTGGGAGTTGTAGTTGTTGGGATTTATAGTTCGCCTTCAATTTGAACTCCACTAATGATGGAATTGAACCAAACTTGGCACACAAAACTCCCATGGCCAACAGAAAACACTGGAAGGGTTTGGTGGGCATTGACCTTGAGTTTGGAGTTGTAGTTCACCTCCAGACAGCACTGTGGATTCAAACAATGGTGGATCTAGTTCACCTACAATCTGAACTCCACCAATGATGGAATTGAACCAAACTTGGCACACGAAACTCCCATGGGCAACAGAAAACACTGGAAGGGTCTGGTGGGCATTGACCTTGAGTTTGGAGTTGTAGTTCACCTCCAGACAGCACTGTGGAGTCAAACACTGGTGGATCTGGACCAAACTTGGCACAAATACTCAATATGCCCAAATGTGAACACTGGTGGAGTTTGGGGAAAATAGACCTTGACATTTGGGAGTTATAGTTGCTGGGATTTATAGTTCACTTACAATCAAAGAGCATTCTGAACTCCACTAACAATGGAATTGAACCAAACTTGGCACACAAAACTCCCATGGCCAACAGAAAAGACTGGAAGGGTTTGGTGGGCATTGACCTTGAGTTTGGAGTTGTAGTTCACCTACATCCAGAGAGCACTGTGGATTCAAACAATGGTGGATCTAGTTCACCTACAATCTGAACTCCACCAGTGATGCAATTGAACAAAACTTAGCACACAAAACTCCCATGGCCAACAGAAAACACTGGAAAGGTTTGGTGGGCATTGACCTTTAGTTTGGAGTTGTAGTTCACCTCCAGACAGCACTGTGGATTTGAACAATGGTGGATCTAGTTCACCTACAATCTGAACTCCACCAATGATGGAATTGAACCAAACTTGGCACACAAAACTCCCATGGCCAACAGAAAAGACTGGAAGGGTTTGGTGGGCATTGACCTTGAGTTTGGAGTTGTAGTTCACCTACATCCAGACACCACTGTGGATTCAAACAATGGTGGATCTAGTTCACGTACAATCTGAACTCCACCAATAATGGAATTGAACCAAACTTGGCACACAAAACTCCCATGGCCAACAGAAAACACTGGAAGGGTTTGGTGGGCATTGACCTTGAGTTTGGAGTTGTAGTTCACCTCCAGACAGCACTGTGGACTCAAGCAATGGTGGATCTGGACCAAACTTGGCACAAATACTCAATATGCCCAAATGTGAACACTGGTGGAGTTTGGGGAAAATAGACCTTGACATTTGGGAGTTATAGTTGCTGGGATTTATAGTTTACCTACAATCAAAGAGCATTCTGAACTCCACCAACGATGGAATTGAACCAAACTTGGCAACAAAACTCCCATGGCAAACAGAAAACACTGGAAGGGTTTGGTGGGCATTGCCCTTGAATTTGGAGTTGTAGTTCTCCTACATCCAGAGAGCACTGTGGATTCAAACAATGGTGGATCTAGTTCACGTACAATCTGAACTCCACCAATGATGGAATTGAACCAAACTTGGCACACAAAATTCCCATGGCCAACAGAAAACACTGGAAGGGTTTGGTGGGCAATGACCTTGAGTTTGGAGTTGTAGTTCACCTCCAGACAGCACTGTGGATTCGAACAATGGTCGATCTAGTTCATCTACAATCTGAACTCCACCAATGATGGAATTGAACCAAACTTGGCACACAAAACTCCCATGGCCAACAGAAAACACTGGAAGGGTTTGGTGGGCATTGACCTTGAGTTTGGAGTTGTACTTCACCTATATCCAGAGAGCACTGTGGATTTGAACAATGGTGGATCTAGTTCACCAACAATCTGAACTCCACCAATGATGGAATTGAACCAAACTTGGCACACAAAACTCCCATGGCCAACAGAAAACACTGGAAGGGTTTGGTGGGCATTGCGCTTGAGTTTGGAGTTGTAGTTCACCTCCAGACAGTACTGTGGACTCAAACAATGGTGGATCTGGACCAAACATGGCACAAATACTCAATATGCCCAAATGTGAACACTGGTGGAGTTTGGGGAAAATCGACCTTGACATTTGGGAGTTGTAGTTGCTGGGATTTATAATTCACCTACAATCAAAGAGTATTCTGAACCCCACCAACAATCGAATTGGGCCAAACTTCCTATACAGATCCCCCATGACCTACAGAAAATACTGTGTTTCCTCATTTGGGAGTTGTAGTTGCTGGGATTTATAATTCACCTACAATCAAAGAGTATTCTGAACCCCACCAACAATCGAATTGGGCCAAACTTCCTATACAGATCCCCCATGACCTACAGAAAATACTGTGTTTCCTCATTTGGGAGTTGTAGTTGCTGGGATTTATAGTTCACTTATAATCAAAGAGTATATATGGTAATTCATCTTTGGACCAACTCTATTGGTAAGAAATCACAAAATGTTCATGTTTGTGCATTATTTACATATATCACAATAATAATAATAATAATAATAATAATAATAATAATAATAATCTTTATTTATACCCCACCACCATCTCCCCGATGGGGACTCGGGGCAGCCTCCATGAGGCCAAGCCCAAACAACAATTACAATAAAGAAAACCAATACACAACCGAACCGCGAAGAATAGACAATAACATCATAATTACATAAAACGTATGAATACGTAACAGTATAAAATTACAATAGACACCGACACAATGACAATGGGCGGGCTACATGTAATAATTAAAAGACAAACTGAATTAAAGCTGAGCATCCATCTCATATTAAAGAACAGGTTTAATATAATAATAATAATAATAATAATAATAATAATAATTCTTTATTGATAACCCGCTAACATCTCCCAAAGGACTCGGTGCGGCTTACAAGAGGCCGAGACCCAACACATCAATAAAACGACAGCATAACAAATCCAACAATAAATAAACTCATAAAACAAGCAATAAACATTAAAACAATAGCAATAAACATTAGACAATAACACCACGACGCATTTAAAACTAACTATATCAATATTCTGGCCTTTTTTACAACACCAAAAGCTAAATCAACTGAATCTAAAAGTGTTCTGTTACATCCTAATAAATCCATAATAATTAAACTATATATTGGTCGCAATTTGTGTGTATTACATGCAAAATTACTAATAATATTGCAGTATAGTGGTATAATACAATATTGTAATATATAACACAAATATTGTGCTATGCTAATAATTCTAATATATTGTATGTACATATAATATTGAACATAATGTTTTACTATAATAGTAATAGTAATACAATATAATAATGATATATTAATATATTTTATATTACATGTAATATTACTAACAATATTGCAGTATAGTTGTTTTTTGGGGTTTTTTGTCAGGAGCGAATTGAGAAACTGCAAGTCGCTTCTGGTGTGAGAGAATTGGCCGTCTGCAAGGATGTTGCCCAGAGGATGCCCGGATGTTTTTGATGTTTTACCATCCTTGTGAGAGGCTTCCCTCATGTCCCTGCATGGGGAGCTGGAGCTGACAGAGGGAGCTCTTCCACACTCTCCCCGGATTCGAACCTCCAACCTTCTGCCAGCACAATTGTTTAACCCATTGCACAACGAGGGGCTCCTGCAGTATAGTGATATTGTACAATACTAATATTGTGCTATGCTAATAATATAATATATTGTATGTACATATAATATTGATCATAATATTGTACTACAATATAATAATAATACAATATAATAATATAATTATTATATATTATATGTAATATTACTAATTTTTTTTCATGTCAGGAGCGACTTGAGAAATTGCAAGTTGCTTCTGCTGTGAGAGAATTGGCTGTCTGCAAGGACGTTGCCCAGGAGATGCCGGGATGTTTTGATGTTTTACCATCCTTGTGGGAGGCTTCTCTCATGTCCCCGTAATATAATAATATAATAATTATATATTATATGTAATATTTCTAATTTTTTATGTCAGGAGCAACTTGAGAAATTGCAAGTCGCTTCTGCTGTGAGAGAATTGGCTGTCTGCAAGGATGTTGCCCAGGTGATGCCGGGATGTTGTTATTATTGCTTGTATTGCTTGTATTGTTGTATTTGGGCTCGGCCTCATGTAAGCCGCACCGAGTCCCTTGGGGAGATGGTAGCGGGGTACAAATAAAGTATTATTATTATTATTATTATTATTATTATTATTATTATTATTCTGGTGTGAGAGAATTCGCTGTCTGCAAGGACGTTGCCCAGTAGACGCCAGGATGTTGTTATTATTGCTTGTATTGCTTGTATTGTTGTATTTGGGCTCGGCCTCATGTAAGCCACACCGAGTCTCTTGGGGAGATGGTAGCGGGGTACAAATATATTATTATTATTATTATTATTATTATTATTATTATTCTGTTGTGAGAGAATTGGCTGTCTGCAAGGACGTTGCCCAGGTGATGCCGGGATGTTTTGATGTTTTACCATCCTTGTGGGAGGCTTCTCTCATGGGGAGCTGGAGCTGACAGAGGGAGCTCATCCATGCTCTCCCCAGATTAATGCAGCATAGTGATATAGTACAATATAGTAATATGTAATCTAATATTGTCTGCTATGCTAATAATATAATATATTGTATGTACATATACCTTGTAAACCACTCTGAGTCAGCTTTGGGGTAAGAAGGGCAGAATATAAATGTCTCAAATAGATAAATAAATATTGGGTTGCTGTAGGGTTTTTTTTTTTCAGGCTATATGGCCATGTTCTAGAGGCATTCTAAAAGAGAAAATACCCCACAACATGGCCATATGGCCCGGAAAAAAACCTACAAGAACCCAGTGATTCCGGCCATGAAAGCCTTCGACAATACCATTTTTTTGGGTGAAGTTAATCTCAATTGCGAAAGTCAATTACCGTCTTGATTTTTTAAAAAATATATCAGATCAGAAAATGCAAAAGAAATAGGCTTACAATATAAACCCAAGGTCACGCGACGCTCCAAAAAACGTCTTTCTATATTTCACGTCATCGGGTGCATTTCGAAACTTGAAAACAATCTTTTTTAAAAAGGAATACACAATGATGCTGAAGTCGGTGACCTTACAAAACACCAAAAAGCTATACAATTACCAAAAAGAAACTCGAAAACAACCTCAAAAACAACAGAATGATGCTGAAGTCGGTGACCTTACAAAACACCAAAAAGGTATACAATTACCAAAAACGACTTTCTGAAAAATATTTTTTCCCATTCATAGTTGCAGCAGAAGCATGGCACAACAGAAAATTGGCTCAGCTTTGACTAACGGAACCGGAATGAGCAAAATTGCGCATCAATTAAGGAAGCCATGGTTCCGGCATCAAACCAGGAACAGCCCTGGGCAAAACACTAGGGAAGCATACAATCACCAAAAACAATCCTCTGAAAAATATATTTTCCCATTCATAGGTGCAGCAGAAACATGGGACAACAGAAAATTGGCTCAGATTTGACTAACGGAACCGGAATGAGCAAAATCGTGCATCAAGTAAGGAAGCCATGGCCCCGGCATCAAACCAGGAACAGCCCTGGGCAAAACACTAGGGAAGCATGCAATCACCAAAAAAAATCCTCTGAAAAATATATTTTTCCATTCATAGGTGCAGCAGAAGCATGGGACAACAGAAAATTGGCTCAGATTTGACTAACGGAACCGGAATGAGCAAAACCGTGCATCAAGTAAGGAAGCCATGACCCAGGCATCAAACCAGGAACAGCCCTGGGCAAAATACTAGGGAAGCATACAATCACCAAAAACAATCCTCTGAAAAATATATTTTTCCATTCATAGGTGCAGCAGAAACATGGGACAACAGAAAATTGGCTCAGATTTGACTAACGGAAGCGGAATGAGCAAAATTGTGCATCAATTAGGGAAGCCATGGTCCCAGCATCAAACCAGGAGCGGCCCTGGGCAAAACACTAGGGAAGCATACAATCACCAAAAACAATACTCTGAAAAATATATTTTCCCATTCATAGGTGCAGCAGAAGCATGGAACAACAGAAAATTGGCTTATATTTGACTAACGGAACCGGAATGAGCAAAATCGTGCATCAAGTAAGGAAGCCATGGTTCCGGCATCAAACCAGGAGTGGCCCTGGGCAAAACACTAGGGAAGCATACAATCACCAAAAACAATCCTCTGAAAAATATATTTTCCCATTCATAGGTGCAGCAGAAAAATGGGACAACAGAAAATTGGCTTAGATTTGACTAACGGAACTGGAATGAGCAAAATTGTGCATCAATTAAGGAAGCCATGGTCCCAGCATCAAACCAGGAGCGGCCCTGGGCAAAACATAAGGAGCAATGCAATCACCAAAAACAATCCTCTGAAAAATATATTTTCCCATTCATAGGTGTAGCAGAAACATCGCACAACAGAAAATTGGCTCAGATTTGACTAACAGTAACCGGAACGAGCATCAATTAAGGAAGACAAGGCCTCCGCGTCAAACCAGGAGCGGCCCTCGATGATAGATTTCCTTTTAATTCACACAAAGGATAACATTATTGCCCCCCAAAAAATCCATAAGCGGAGCTGCTTAAAATGGAAGCGAGGAGACAAAATGGTTGCTGGGTTGATTAACTGTTTGTTGGGAAGGAGAAAGGCGTTCGACTTTGGAGGGTCCAAAGCCATTGAGCCGTTTCAAACACAGACATGCTGATATAGATTCCCCTCCAAAGTCAATCAAAGCGCCTTCTGGAATGGAACAAAGGGCATCAACAATTGCATTTCGGATGTCGTCAAGGTTCAAAACAATCTCTTTTCCTTCCTAAGTACTCACTTGCGAAAAAGAGAAATCCAACTCCCAGTTCTGGACAATTATGCAGTTCATGACATTGTGCAAACATTTCCATCTTAATGCCTTTTCCTCCTTTCTTCCAAAGCAAACTAAGCTCCTTAGAAACTTAATACAACTTAATCAAGGGACGGGAGAGAAGACTTACTGAATCCATACAGCTGCGATGAATCAAAGAGTTGTTCATATATATATATATATATATATATATTCCAAAACTTTGCTTCAACTTTTGCTGTGAATTATTCCCCCCTCTCGTTTCCCTACTATCTCTAACAATAGACCAGAAAAAGTCATATTAAACTTTAATTTCCCCTCTTAATGTTCTCAAAGCACCTTCGCTTCCCAATACCCTGGTGCCCCCTTTTGGTCTGTGCCATTCAAGGCATTTACTCTTGTTAGAACATTAATAATGTACAGTAGCAGCGCCGAAGCCGTGAAGTCTTAATTTAGACGGCGGTCGACTTGTCCCATCCATCGTCCCCGAGCACTATTGGAAGCCATAGCTCGTTGAGGACGTCAAAGCAAAATTAAAAGGATATATTCTCCTTTCGCTGGGTGGAAAGGAAGATGGAGAGACCCAACTAACCTGTACACAGAAATATCGATTTCGGTGACGTTCGGACCAAACATTGACAGAAAAGGAGGAAAAAAACACTGCTGGTTGTTGTGTGTTTTGCGGGCTGTATGGCTATTTACCTTGGTTATACAGTACACAAAATTAAAAGGGTATATTCTCCTTTTGCTGGATGGAAAAGGAAATGGAAAAACCCAACCAACCTGTAAACCGAAATATTGATTTTGGTGACATTCAGATCAAACATTGACAGAAAAGGAGCAAAAAAACTGCTGTTCACCTTGGATATATAGAGTGCAAAACTAAAATGATATATTCTCCTTTCACTGGGTGGAAAGGGAGATGGAGAGACCCAACCAACTGTACACCAAAATATTGATTTCGGTAACGTTCGGACCAAACATAAAGGAGGGAAAAAAACACTGCTGGTTGTGTGTTTTTTGGGCTGTACGGCTATTTACCTTGGTTATAGAGTGGACAAAATTAAAAGGGTATATTCTCCTTTCGCTGGGTGGAAAGGAAGATGGAGAGACCCAACCAACCTGTACACAGAAATATCGATTTCGGTGACGTTTGGACAAATATAGACAGAAAAGGAGGAAAAAAACACTGCTGGTTGTTGTGTGTTTTCCGGGATGTATGGCTATTTACCTTGGTTATACATTGCACAAAATTAAAAGGGTATATTCCCTTTCGCTGGATGGAAAGGAAGATGGAGAGACCCAACCAACCTGTACACAGAAATATTGATTTTGGTGACGTTCAGATCAAACATTGACAGAAAAGGAGAAAAAAACACTGCTGGTTGTTGTGTGTTTTCTGGGATGTATGGCTATTTACCTTGGTTATACAGTGCACAAAATTAAAAGGGTATATTCTCCTTTCGCTGGATGGAAAGGAAGATGGAGAGACCCAACCAACCTGTACACAGAAATATCGATTTCGGTGATGTTTGGACAAACATAGACAGAAAAGGAGGAAAAAAACACTGCTGGTTGTTGTGTGTTTTCTGGGATGTATGGCTATTTACCTTGGTTATACAGTGCACAAAATTAAAAGGGTATATTCTCCTTTCGCTGGATGGAAAGGAAGATGGAGAGACTCAACCAACCTGTAAACCGATATATTGATTTGGGTGACGTTCGGACCAAACATTGACAGAAAAGTAGAAAATAAAACACTGCTGTTCACCTTGGATATATAGTGCACAAAACTAAAAAATAATATATTCTCCTTTTCTGGGTGGAAAGGGAGATGGAGAGACCCAACCAACCTGTACACCAATATATTGATTTCAGTGACGTTCGGACCAAACATAGACAGAAAAGGAGGGAAAAAAACACTGCTGGTTGTTGTGTGTTTTGCGGGCTGTGTGGCTATTTACCTTGGTTATACAGTGCACAAAATTAAAAGGGTATATTCTCCTTTTGCTGGATGGAAAGGGAAATGGAAAGACCCAACCAATGTGTAAACCAAAATATTGATTTTGGTGACATTTAGATCAAACATTGACAGAAAAGGAGGAAAAAAAACACTGCTGTTCACCTTGGATATATAGTGCGCAAAACTGAAAATGATATATTCTCCTTTCGCTGGGTGGAAAGGGAGATGGAGAGACCCAACCAAACGGTACACCAAAATATTGATTTCAGAGATGTTCAGACCAAACATAGAAAAGGAGAAAAATAAACACTGCTGTTTACCTTGGTTATATAGTGCACAAAATTAAAAGGATATATCCTCCTTTCGCTGGGTGGAAAGGGAGATGGAGAGACTCAACCAATCTGTACGCTGAAATATTGATTTTGGTGACGTTTGGACCAAGCATAGACAGGAAACAATAAAAAAACAATGCTATTTTCCTTGGCTGTATAGTGCACAAAGCTAAAATGATATATTCTCCTTTCGCTGGGTGGAAAGGGAGATGGAGAGACCCCACCAACTTGTAAACCGAAATATTGATTTCGGTGATGTTTGGACCAAACATAGACAGGAAACAATAAAAAAGCACTGCTGTTTTCCTTGGTTGTATAGTGCACAAAGCTAAAATGATATATTCTCCTTTCGCTGGGTGGAAAGGGAGATGGAGAGACCCAACCAAACTGTACACCAAAATATTGATTTTGGTGACGTTAGGACCAAACATAGACAGAAAAGGAGAAAAAAACTCTGTTGTTTACCTTGTTTATATAGTGCCTTCACTCAGGACCACTCCAGCTCCTTGATGTCAGGTATAGAAAAGGGACGAAAGAGGAGGAAAAGGGATGCCTTTGCAATAGTTGGAGACAGAAAGATTTGGGGAAACTTTGCCAAACAGAGTCAAGTTGAGAAAGTTAAACAGAAAGGGGAAGAAAGGCGGAAAGGAGGAAAGAAATGGAAATGGGGAGAAGAGGAGGAGGAGAAGGAAAGAAAGAAATCTCCCCTAAACTTGAAGCTCATTTGTGAAGAGCGACTAATTATGTCGGCGGAGAGGTACAAGGTCTTTCCACGTTCAACACTACTGTTCGCAGAGACAGACTATTTCCTGCAGGGATATTGAGTCCTTGTATCTGAAGGGCCAATGAACTGTGAAGTACAGTATAGTTCTAGGCCAGATTGAAAAGGGAAAAGGGCCGGCGACGAGCTCAGAGCATGACAACTTTCATGGATTAGTTCAGACCCTATTCTGCTTCTTGAATAGGTATCACAGCATGAAGAAAGTTCTCAATGCGCTACACTTTAATAGCTGGGTAGCTGACCAAAAGCTTCCTTTCGGTCTCTATAGAAACAGCCGGAGCCAAAATTGGAGGCAAAGTGGAGCTGAGCGGGCCTTTGGTGCCGTGTTTCCTTCCATTCATAAAAGAGAGAGTCTACCTCTGGCGACTGGAGATGGGGAGGCCAAGGAGGGAGGGCCCCGTCCCCCTGTTCTCTTCGGTCGGTTGGCGGAGAAATAAAAAATAAAGGGGCACAAAACAGCCCTCCGCTTTGACCGCTTTCCAAAGTCTTGGCAAAAAGAAAAAAGAAACCAAGTAAACTGTACCCAAAAGGCCGCAATAGTTATGAAGTGATGCAGTGGGAGAGGAATGGGGGTCAGAATTAAGTCGCTGGGAGGAAGACAAGCTTGATTTCATCGTATTTTCCATTCCAAACTGGTAGGGAAGGAGAACAAAAGTAAAGACACTCTGTTCTGAAAAAAGAGAAAGATTTAGCCATCTTACCTGGCTTCTGAAGTCTTGAATTAAGAGGCTAAATGTTAATTTTTGCATTTCCTTCCTTCTTGGTTGGACTTCTTCATGGGGTGGGGACGAGAGACAGGGCCTTCTCGGTGGTGGCTCCTCGGCTGTGGAACACCCTTCCCGTGGACATCAGGCTAGCCCCCTCCCTGCTAATATTCCGCAGGAAGCTAAAGACCTGGCTATTTAAGAAGGCATTTGATCAATAGTGCAATGACTGGCAATTGACCATAGGAATGGAACACCGGAAATGAGATCGGATTGTGGCTTGACGATGAGACGATTCGGAATGTAGTAATAAATTTGTTAAGATGTTTTTATGATTATGATGAATTGTACACTGTTTTGCACTATGCTCTGTAGATTGCACTTGTTTTTTTGTCATGTTGTACACCGCAATGAGTCGCCCTTGGGGGCTGAGAATTGCGGTATATAAGTGCAGTAAATAAAATTTAGGAATGTCTGTCCTAACATTGGCTCTGGACGGAAGGTATTTGAGACATATCTTTATTTCCACTGGGAACAACAAATCCATCGGCGTCCACCTAGGAGTCAGGTGCATGGGAAAGGAAGGAGACACATTCTTGAGTTCCATTACAAGGAATAACTCCAGAGCAGTGGTTCTCAATCTATGGGTCCCCAGGTGTTTTGGTCTACAACTCCCAGAAATACCAACCAGTTTACCAGCTGTTAGGAATTCTGGGAGTTGAAGGGCAAAACTTTTGGGGACTCACAGGTTGAGAACCACTGTTCTGGGATCTGAAGTTGATCCAACAACAGTATGCAATAGTTACAATCGGCATTTGTTGAAGGATCAGGGTACCACCCTGACTTCATTCAATCTTGTTGGGTCTTGGAAACTAAGCAGGGTTATATCTGTTTTGTATTTGCATGGGGGACCATCGTAGAATAATCCAGGTAGAGTAGTGGTTCTTAACCTGTGGGCCGCAGACCACCAGTTTGTCTGCGAGGACCAAAATCTGGTCCATGAGTCTCCTTCCTTTTTATTTTTATTTTTATTTTCGCTCCTTTTGTGCTTGTCGACGATCAATCCCGTGTCACGTTGCCAGGGCTCTACCTTGTTTAGGTAGAGATGAACCAAACTCCCAGTTTTATCAAATAGTTTAATTAAAACAGCACTTACTTGCTGGCTGTTTTAATAGACCAAAACATAAAACATAAATATAGCACCCAGCCACAGAATAAACAAAAACGGATAGCAAAAATAACTCCATAGTCAAAAGGGTCCAGTCCAATGGTCAAATGCTGAGAGTTTAATAAACAAAGTCCAGGGATCAAGAGTCTATACCAGTGTTTCTCAACCTGGGGGTCGGGACCCCTGGAGGGGTCGCGAGGGGGTGTCAGAGGGGTCACCAAAGACCACCAGAAAACACAGTATTTTCTGTTGGTCATGGGGGTTCTGTGTGGGAAGTTTGGCCCAATTCAATCATTGGTAGGGTTCAGAATGCTCTTTGATTGTAAGTGAACTATAAATCCCAGCAACTGCAACTCCCAAATGACAAAATCAATACCCTCCACTATCCCACCAGTATTCAGATTTGGGTGTATTGGGTATTTGTGCCAAATTTGGTCCAGTGTATGAAAATACATCCTGCATATCCAATATTTACATTACTATTCATAACAGCAGCAAAATGACAGTTATGAAGTAGCAATGGAACTAATTTTATGGTTGGGGGTCACTATAACATGAGGAAGCGTATTAAGGGGTCGTGGCATTAGGAAGGTTGAGAACCACTGGTCTATACCATTGTCAAAAGCCAGTCCAAAGGTTCAAGGTTTCAGGATTCCAAGATTACAGGAGACAGGCCAGGATACCAAAAAATCCAACAGACGTGGGGGGAAAACCAGCAGCATCCACCACCAAAATACAACAGATACTTCTCTCCCAAAAATCAGTCTCAAAGTTGGCTCCTTAAACCATCATCATCATCATCATCATCATCATCTTTAATTACTTATTAATCGCCCTCCATCCGAGATGCTCTAGGCAATTTACATAGCGAAATTGTACAGAATAAAATACATACAAACAAATATTAATAAATTAACATAGATCAAATGCTCTAGTAAAAAGCCAGTAACACCCAGCTGCAACCCATCTCCAGCACACCTCCACCCTTAATTGCTTTTACCTGTAAACTGTTACTTATAAACTACTCAGCCCTTTAGAACCACGACTTACATTAACCCTTCCATCACCAACTGCCAGGTCTACCACCACCAACCTGAACCTGAGAGTTCAATAAGCAAAGTCCAGGGATCAAGAGTCCAAAGGTTCAAGGTTCCAGGGTTCCAAGGATACAAGAGACAAGTCAGGATACCGAAAATCCAACAGGCCTGGGGGGAAAACCAGCAGCATCCACCACCAAAATATGACAATACTTTTCTCCTGAAGATCACTTCCAAGGCTCACTCCTTATATCCAGCTGCAACCTATCTCTTGCATACCTCCACCCTTAATTGCTTTCACCCATGAACTCTTACTTACAGATTACAAAACCCTTTACAACTAATACTTACATTAACCCTTCCATCACCAAGCATCATCAACTGCAGAACATATGACGCTGTCTTTGTTAATTGTATAACGGCATTGAATGTTCGCCATATTTGTTGTTGTTCATTCGTTCAGTCATCTCCGACTCTTCGTGACCTCATGGACCAGCCCACGCCAGAGCTCCCTGTCGGTCGTCACCTCCCCCAGCTCCTTCAAGGTCAGTCCAGTCACTTCAAGGATGCCATCCATCCATCTTGCCCTTGGTCGGCCCCTCTTCCTTTTGCCTTCCACTTTCCCCAGCATCATTGTCTTCTCTAGGCTTTGCTGTCTCCTCATGATGTGGCCAAAGTACTTCAACTTTGTCTCTAGTATCCTTCCCTCCAATGAGCAGTTGGGCTTTATTTCCTGGAGGATGGACTGGTTGGATCTTCTCGCAGTCCAAGGCACTCTCAGAACTTTCCTCCAACACCACAGCTCAAAAGCATCTCTCTTCCTTCGCTCAGCCTTCTCTAAGGTCCAGCTCTCACATCTGTAGGTGACTACAGGGAATACCATGGCTTTGACTAGGCAATGGATCTTTGTTGCCAGTCTGATGTCTCTACTCTTGACTATTTTATCAAGACTGGACATTGCTCTCCTCCCAAGAAGGAAGCGTCTTCTGATTTCCTGGCCACAGTCTGCATCTGCAGTAATCTTTGCACCTAGAAATACAAAGTCTATCACGGCCTCTACGTTTTCTCCCTCTATTTCCCAATTGTCAATCATTCTTGTTGCCATAATCTTGGTTTTTTTTATGTTTAGCTGCAACCCAGCTTTTGCGCTTTCTTCTTTCACCTTGATATATATGCCATATATGTGTACAGCAAAGCCTAGAGAAGACAATGATGCTGGGGAAAGTGGAAGGCAAAAGGAGGAGGGGCCGACCAAGGGCAACATGGATGGATGGCATCCTTGAAGTGACTGGATTGACCTTGAAGGAGCTGGGGGTGGTGACGGCCGACAGGGAGCTCTGGCGTGGGCTGGTCCATGAGGTCACGAAGAGTCGGAGACGACTGAATGAATGAACAACAACAACATATGTGTACTGTAATCCACCCTGAGTCCCCTCGGGGAAATAGGGTGGAATAAAAATATATATTTTATACATATATTAAGATAACTTTTAGGTCCACCTTTTGGGTTCCCCAGAAGATGATGCTGAATGAGATGAAGCACAGTACTTAGGGACAGAGCCACCACAAAGAAAGACCGCTCTACCACATTCCACCTTATGACCGGTGCATCTGCTCTCCTCTCTCGTACAGTCTCTGGACTGTATACTGTTGTGGATATGCTGCTAACTTCAGATGGCATTCTGATTAAAGGGAATATGGAATCAATGCTCCTTGAAGATGGATTAACTGAGGGAAATGGGGAGGGGGAGACATCTTTCTCTCTTTCTGTCCAAGAGAGGGGAATTTCTGGGTGCGTAGATTCAGGATTAATGTGCTGCACAAAGGCGGGAGGAGCGCATTGTAGTGGAATCTAGACCCCGAGCAGCTCTCTGTGGGAGGCTTCCACAGATCTTTGCAGATGAAGGGGGAGGAAAAGAACTCCTCGGTGACCAGGCCAGGGATGCATCATCGCCAAGCCGGCAACCGCTGCCCGGAAGCAGTTGTAGCTTCCCTCCCCTTGAAAAGAGATTCCGTGCAAAGGAACAAAGGTGGGATGCTTGAGTCTGGTGGGTTCGCCAGGCCAAAGACACCTGCAAGAGAGAGATCCTGGCCCCGCTTTGGTTCCTCAAAGGCAAAAGGGTGCACCAGAACAAATGTGACGGTGCAACTCACCCACAAGACAGCAACCTCTGGGTTGGTACATCTTCCCCTCCCTATCACATCAAACACAGCAAACATTTCTAAGGAAAGAGACTGGCTGAATTTGCAGCCCGTTATGATGAAAAGTTTATATTCTTTGGATATCAAAGAAGAGTACTTGGCAGAGTTGGGATGTCTCTACATTGTTCAATTATTGCAGTTTGATATCCCTTTAAATGATCCGGTTGCCTACCCTGGATGGCGTGACATTATGCCCGTCATCTTTGGTAAATTTATTTTATTTATTTACAGTTCTTATATTCCGCCCTTCTCACCCCGCAGGGGACTCAGGGCAGATTACAGTAAACACATATATGGCAAACATTCAATGCCAGTTTGACAAACAACATTTAACAGACAAAGGCTATTTAACTTTTTTTTTTCTGGCCGCCAGGGGAGCTGCTGCTTTTCATCGTCCATCAACGACACCGATGAAGTTCTTCCGCATTCCACATTCCCCGGATTCTTCTTTCTTTATGGCCTCATAAATTAGTTAAATTTAGCCTCCCACACAAGGTGGTACCTTATTTTCCTACTTGACAGATGCAACTGTCTTTCGGGTTGCAAAGGTCGACAATGGGCTACACAATGGCTGGACACCCACTCCAGCCCGGGCTGGCTTCGAACTCATGACCTTTTGGTCAGAGTGATCTTAATGCAGCTGACACTCAGCCAGCTGTGCCACAATCCCGGTGCACAGAGTCTGGTAGTCCTTTTAGACCCTCTGCTGACGATGGAGGCCGAGGCCTCCGCTGCGAGCAGAGTTGGATTTTTCCATCTGCATCAGGCTAGGCGTCTGGCTCCCTATCTGTCCAGGGACAACCTGGCCACAGTGACCCAGGCTACGGTTATCTCAAGGTTGGACTACTGTAATGCCCTCTACATAGGCCTGCCTTTATCGGTGATCCAGAAACTTAAACTAGTGCAAAATGCTGCTGCCCAGCTTCTCGCAGGGGTCCCATCGAGGTGTCATATCTGTTCCGTCTCCCAGGAGCCTGATTTGCCTTACTTTATAGTTGCTTGAGGTTGCTTCCTCTTGCGTTTTCTCCCAGGGCTGCTGCAGCTTTGCAAGAGTCCTAAAGCTTAATAGTATCAGAGTCTGCAGGCCTCTTTGCAACTATTGGCTTAGAGAGCAGCTCTTTGAATTTAGGGACCGCCTTTTCTCCCAGGGAAAGATCCCCATTTTAGATTCTCCCCTACCTTTTCAGTTTGAGGAAAGATTTCAGATGTGCTGATGGCTAGGCAGTAGGCTTGGGCGGTTTCGTTCGTTAATTTCGTAATTCGTTATTAATTCGTATTTAAATTAGCTTACGATCCAATATTGAGCCATGCAGGAATAGTGTGAGGAGTAAATTAGATTCGAAACAATTTTTTCAATTTATTTCGTAATTATTTTGTAATTATTTCGTAATTATTTTGTAATTATTTCGTAATTATTTTCACATGTCTGGTGCAAGTTTAATAGTTGTTGTTTGTTTTATCACACCAACAGTCAACAACAGAGGGAGAGGGAAGCTTCAGAAGTTCCTCCTGTCCCATTTGGAGGTTTTTTTAGCATATTGCGCAACCGTGTCCGCCATTAACGAATCGATTCGTAATTATACGAAATTTCGTATATTTCGAAATTTTTAAAAGGAAAATTTCGGAATTATTAAAAGAAATGAAACGCAAGGGCCCCCTAAAAACGAAACGAGTTTAGAACCGAACTTTTCCGTGGTTACCCAAGCCTACTAGGCAGTTAGCTCTGGGAGAACCATTGCAAAAACTAAACTGAGTAAGCTATATTGAGTTAATATAGATAGTATATTGTGTTTTGAGCTGTTTTTGAGGTATTATAGACAGATAAACGTAATTGAGAAGATTGAGTTATATAGTTATAGAGAGAGAGTCTTGACTGCTTTGTCTCCAGAACTAACCTTTAAGTTATAGATAGGCAAAAACCTGCTTTTTCCTAAACCACAACAGCTTGAGGTTAGGGTGTTAAAATTCCAGGATCTTATCTGCCATCTGGAGAAAAGGGTTACCTCTGTAACTAAAGAAAGGAAAGAATATTTTTGTAGTTTCACCTATTGACTGTTTGTTTGCAACTGTGATGAACTGTGCCAAGTCTTCAAGGACTTTGAATAAATAAATATCCTTTTTTGATGTTTAAACCGGTAATAGTCTCAATTGCTGAGTATCTCAAGCTTTTCAATATAGACACCTGCAGTTCGCTCAGGCATAGAGAGAAGCACAATATCACTCCAATCTTGCAGCAACTGCACTGGTTGCCGATTGAGCACCGGATTACCTTCAAAGTGCTGATTCTTACCTTTAAGGCCTTATATGGCCTGGGGCTGGAGTACCTGAAGGACCGCCTCACCCCCTACCAACCCCCGAGATCACTCTGTTCAGACGATCAGAATCTCCTTGAAGTTCCCAATTTTAGGACCTTTCACCTGATGTCTACTAGGCGTAGAGCCTTCACGGTGGTGGCTCCTTACCTGTGGAATGCCTTGCCAGCGGGAACACGACCTCTCCGAGACTTACTATCTTTTCGTAGAGCTTGTAAAACTTATTTATTTAGGCTGGCATTTGAATCTTGCTGATTGAATTTTTTCTTTGATTTTAAATGTAATGTATTGCATATGTATATTGTAAACCACTCTGAGCCTTCGAGGGGTGGCGGTATATAAAATTGATTAATAAAATAATAAATAACTAGCTTTACCCGCCACGCGTTGCTGTGGCCAGCCTTCTCTCCCTCTTTCTCTGCTTCTTTCACTCCTTCCTTCATTCCGTTTTCTTCTTTCCTTTCTTCCTTCTCTACCTGTTTACTCCCTTCCTTAGCTGTTTGCTTTCATCCTTCCTTCTCCTTATTTCTTTCCTTCCCTGCGTCTTTCCTTCTTTCTCTTTTTCCTTTCTGCGTCTTTCCTCCCTTCACTTTTTTCTTTCCTTCTCTCCTCCTTCCTTCTGTACCTCTTTCCTTCCTCCTCCCTTTTTCTTTTCTTTCCTCTTTGTCTCCTTTCTTCCCTCTCTTTCTCTTTCCTTCCTTCCTTCGTTCTATAGTTCCATACTTCCTTTTCTTTCTTTCTTTCTTTCCTTCCTTCCTTCCTTCCCTCCCTTTCTCTTCTTCATTTGCTTTCTTTCCTCCCTTGCCTTTTCTTCTGTCCTTTCTTCCTTCCTTTCCTTCGTTCCTAAACCTTCCCTTCCGCTCCTTTCTTCC
Organism: Anolis sagrei; assembly: GCF_037176765.1. Lineage (NCBI taxonomy): Eukaryota > Metazoa > Chordata > Lepidosauria > Squamata > Anolidae > Anolis > Anolis sagrei. The sequence goes on along the minus strand of NC_090030.1, from coordinate 25,405,430 downwards.
TTCCTTCCTTCCTTCCTTCCTTCCTTTCTCCCTTGTTTCCCATGCTCCTACTCTCTCTTTCTTACTTTCCCAACTTCTCCTTCCTTCCTTTTTTCATACACCTTCCCTTCCCCTTCCCTCCTTTTGTTTATTTCCTACCTTTCTTCTCTGATATAACTGCCTTCTTTCTTTCCTTCCTTCCTTCGTTCCTACACCTTCCCTTCCCCTTCCCACTTTTCTTCTTTGATTCTTTCCTTCCTTCCTATTTACACCCCTTCCCCTCATTTCCATCCTTCCTTCCCTCACCCGCTTCCTTCCCTCCTTCCCATTCCTCATTGTCCCCGATGGTGGCATCCTTCCTTCCCTGGAGCCAGACGTCGGTGTGCGGGGTGGCCTGGGCCGGGCGTGGCGGAGGTCGAAGGGCTGTCCTCGGGAGATGCGGGTCACGGCCTCTCCCGGGCGGGGCACGAAGGCGCGCAGTGGGGGCCTCCCGGGCAGCCTCCACTGGTCCAGCCCCGGGAAGGACACCAGTTGTCCGGGCCCCATGGAAACCCCCCACGCTGCACGTGCACCAGGCCGGCCCCCAGCACGCACAGGCGGGCGAGCTCCCACTCCCAGGCCGGGACTTCAGTGTCGGCGCCTAGGCCACACTCGGTTTGGCATGGAGGAAGGGGCAGGGTGGCAATGGGAGGGGGTGTGGCTTGCACGGAGGGGGCGTGGTGCAACCATGTGCACGCGTGGGGCGACTCGCGCCAGGACTCCTCTGCGCATGCTCCGTTTGTTTGTGTAATTGTGAGTTTGTTGTTATGTTTTTTTGAGTTGTGATGAGTGTTGTGCTTACCTTGTGGTTTGAGGTATGCGTACGCCAAGTTTGGTGATTTTTCGTCCAAGGGTTTTCGCGTTTTGCGGTCCCTAACGACGCCCTTTTGGATTTTATATATATAGATAAAACACCTCACAGGACAAAATGAAAAGGAATATTTTAAATACGATAATTATCTCAACCTTAGCATTATTTCTATTTATTTTGAAGGTGAAGAAAGTTGCTTCTTTCCTCTGTTCCAAAATTATACAGTCTTTCATTCTAGGGGGGAAACTGTATTTTAAGGAGAACCGAAAACAGTAGCTAGATGCTTCTCCGTGGGCTAAGGAAGGGGAGGCCTTCTCATTTCATCCCAAGCAAACATCATACGAGGTGAGATTGTTTTCTGGCTCGGCCTTGGCAATAGATCTTGAAATGAGTTTCAGGGGGGTTTTCGTTTCACACAGAGCCGGTCCGGCAGGTAACGCTGCTATTAGGCGCCTCATCACACACAGCCTCGTGTAATTCGTTCTCACCATGAACTGCATCTGTGCTACTTTCAGGTCGAACTTCCCTTCCTTTCTGACTCCAGGGGGGTGGCTTCCAGGAGTCCAGAACTCCATCCCCTTCTCTTCTTTGGGCCCAGCATGGGTTGCAACGCAAGGCCCGCAAGTCACACGCATTGCCACCGGGACCCTCTTACGCCCTCGGTGCCACCTGCTTTCCTACCTCAGCGCCATCGATCCAGCACACCATGGTGGCATCAAGACTCCTTAGTCATAATATTTTGTGTCTTTGAGAAAGAAGCCTTTCAGGTTGATAATGGAGAGGTCCCTGGAGGTCTTCTGTGGCCTGAAACAAGGGTCTACAGTACACCATGCAGGAATGAGTCTTCACTCTCAAAGAAGGAAAGACCACCACTCTGAGACTTTCAAGGATTGTCAGTGTTGTGGGCTTTCAATTCATTTCTGAGTTATGGATATCCTAAGGTGAGGTTCTTGTAGGTTTTTTCGGGCTATAGGGCCATGTTCTAGAGGCATTTCTCCTGACGTTTCGCCTGTATCTATGGCAAGCATCCTCAGAGGTAGTGAGGACTGTTGGAAATAGGAAAATGGGCTTATATATCTGTGGAATGACTGGGGTGGGGCAAAGAGCTCCCTGCTGAAGCTAGGTGTGAATGTTTCAGCTGATCACCTTCATTAGCATTTGAAGGCCTGACTGAGCCTGGGAAAATGTTCTGTTGAGAGGTGTTAAGATGTGCCTGGTTGTTTCCTCTCTGCTGTTTTGTTGTTGTGATTTTAGAGGGTTTTTTCATACTGGTAGCCAGATTTTGTTCATTTTCATGGTCTCCTCCTTTCTGTTGAAATTGTCCACATGCTTGTGGATTTCAATGGCTTCTCTGTGTAGTCTGACATGGTGGTTGTTGGAGTGGTCCAGCATTTCTGTGGTTTCAAATGATTCATTCCACAGATATATATATATATATATATATATATATATAAGTCAGATATATATATATATAAGTCATTCCACAGATATATAAGCCCATTTCCTATTTCCAACAGACCTCACTGCCTCTGAGGATGCTTGCCATAGATGCAGGCGAAACGTCAGGAGAAATGCCTCTAGAACATGGCCATATAGCCCGAAAAAGCCTACAAGAACCTAGTGATTCCAGCCATGAAAGCCTTCGACAATACATTATCCTAAGGTGAACTTATCATAAGTTAGGCCTGTTGTTGTTATTGTTGTTGTTGTGGGGCTTCGAATCATTACTGAGTTGTTGATACCCTAAGGCGATCCTATCATAAGTTAAACTTGTTGTTGTTGTTTCTGTTGTTGTTAGCCTTCAAGTCATTTCTGAATTATGGGTATCTTAAGGTGAACCTATCTGTGACGGCGCGAGTGGCGCCACCTATGTATAGAACTGTTAGTTGCAAGGTTTTAACTGTTGTATCATGCTACTCTCTGCTTCACTCGGAAAAATGCTGCACTCACAGAGCTCAGGCGGTGTTGTATTTCGGTGTCGATGTTGACTTTGGTGGAGAGGTGGCTGCCAAGGTAGCGGAAATGGTCAACATTTTCTAATGTTACACCATTAAGCTGTATCACTGGCATTGGAGAGGGATTATTATTATTATTATTCCATTATTCAAATAATCCATAATTCCAGACAGGATCTGATCTTGCATTTTCAACCTCATGTCGGTCTTCAGTCGGTCTTCAGTCCTGCCAGCACAGTATGTGCTGGTACAGCTGTACCAGAAGCTCCCACTTTATTTGCCTTGTATTAAGTGTTTGCTTGCAGCCCAAGGCTTGGGATTCTGCAGAAGGGTGGCTTCCTGTTAAAATTTGCAGTTATAGGGCAGGCCCCCTGTCCATCATCGTTAAGTTTGGTTCTGCCCCCTGTTCAGGACAATTGTGAAGGGAAGGGAGCCATTTTCAGTCAGTCTCAGCAAGGAAAGTCAATGTACAGGACGTATACAGACTTCTCCTGTACAGAGGCTTCAACCCTTAAGACCTCCTGGGAGAGAACAGTCTTAAGAGCAAAAGGATTCCCAAAGATTCCCAGGGAAACAGCCCTAAAGCTCTGAAGAATTTCGGAGGGAAAAACAGCTTTGAACATCTAAGAACTCCAGATGAAGTGACTACAGGCCTACTGGTAGGTCCACTTGGTTTTGAGACACAGTTCAGCCCGGTAGTGGATCCACATAAGTTAGGTTTAGGTTCACAGTTAGCCTGGGAGAAGTTTGGAAAGGGATTTTCCTTTAGAGTAAAGTAACAGTCAGAAGCCACCAGTTGCACAAAGCCTGGAAGCATTTGTTTAACCTTTTGAAGACAAAGGAAGTTTCTGTTGATTGTTCACCAATAAAAGACTTTGTTATATTTCACAAGCCCTCTAAAGACTGTTTGTGGTGAAAATCCTGAAAACTTCTCTTCAAGCCCCCTGGCTTCCCGCTGGGCTAAAGTTGCACGTCCTGATTTAAAAGCAATTCGTTTCAAGCCCAGCGCATGACAGAACACAGGGGTTTAACTCACTGTGCCACCGGGGGCTCCAGTGGCTGGATTGACCTTGAAGGAGCTGGGGGTATTTATTTATTGTGTCATCAGCAACCATACCATTGTATTACATTTCTAACATAACAAAACAAACAAACAGATTAAAAAAAACACAGATTTTGCAAACTTGGTAGTTGGTTAAATGTCCTTTGACCATATCTAGCCACTTGGAGTGCCTCTGGTGTTGCCGCAAGAACGTCCTCCATTGTGCATGTGGCGGGGCTCAGGTTGCATTGCAGCAGGTGGTCAGTGGTTTGCTCTTCTCCACACTCGCATGCCGTGGATTCCACTCTGTGGCCCCATTTCTGAAGGTTGGCTCTGCGTCTTGTGGTGCCAGAGCGCAGTCTGTTCAGTGCCTTCCAAGTCGCCCAGTCTTCTGTGTGCCCAGGAAGGAGTCTCTCATCTGGTATCACCCACGGATTGAGGTTCTGGGTTTGAGCCTGCCACTTTTGGACTCTCGCTGGCTGAGGTGTTCCAGTGAGTGTCTCTGTAGATCTAAGAAAACTATTTCTTGATTTAAGTCATTGACGTGCTGGCTGATACCCAAACAGGGGATGAGCTGGAGATGTCTCTGCCTTGGTCCTTTCACTATTGGCTGCTACTTCCCGTCGGATGTCAGGTGGGGCAATACCGGCTAAGCAGTATAATTTCTCCAGTGGTGTAGGGCGCAGACACCCCGTGATAATGCGGCATGTCTCATTAAGAGCCACATCCACTGTTTTAGCGTGGTGAAATGTGTTCCACACTGGGCATGCGTACTCAGCAGCAGAGTAGCATAGCGCAAGGGCAGATGTCTTCACTGTGTCTGGTTGTGATCCCCAGGTTGTGCCAGTCAGCTTTCGTATAATGTTGTTTCTAGTGCCCACTTTTTGCTTGATATTCAGGCAGTGCTTCTTGTAGGTCTGAGCACGGTCCAGAGTGACTCCCAGGTATTTAGGAAAATAAGGTACAACCTTAAAGTGTGGGGATGCTAAATTAACTGATTTATGAGGCCATAAAAAAGACTCCAGCAAAGCACTCCAGCAAAAAGCATGCGGGGAATGCAGAAGTACTTCATCAGTGTCGCAGATGGACGATGAAAGGGACAGCTCCCCTGGTGGCCAGAAAAGTTAAATAGCCTATGTGTGTGTCTGTATACATTGTATGTTATAATTTGCATTGAATGTTTGTACACTGTAATCTGCCCTGAGTCCCCTTCAGGGTGAGAAGGGCGGAATATAAATGCTGCAAATAAATAAATTGAAACAGAGGCTGGATGGCCATCTGTCAGGGGTGCTTTGAATGCAATTTTCCTACTTCCTGGCAGAATGGGGTTGGACTGGATGGCCCTCGAGGTCTCTTCTAACTCAATGGTTCTACGACTCTATAGTTCCCAGCTTGTTCAATGGTCTGGGATTCTGGGATCGAACGCGGAGAACGATTGAGTGCCTGCTCTGCTCACGCACCCGTTGGCCGGGTGGAGCAGGAACGAGAGGGGCTAGGCGAGGCTCAAGGGCCCGGCCCCTTTGGGAAGAGGATCGCTGGGCAGCGAGGCAAGAAAGCCGAGGCTCCCCCCGGACTGCTAGGTCTGTTGTGAGCTGAGGGGGCGCTCCTCAAGTGGCAGTCGAGGGGCATTTACAGAGGCGCCTCTGCGCCCCTGGCAAAAAAAGTGTTCTGCGACCACTTACTTCGCGTACTGGACGAGCCGCCCCTGGTTGCACGTCCTGTTTTTAAAGCAATTCGTTTCAAGCCCAGCACGCGTTAGAACACAGGGGTTTAACCCACTGCGCCACCGGGGGCTCCAGTGACTGGATTGACCTTGAAGGAGCTGGGGGTGATGACGACCGACAGGGAGCTCTGGCGTGAACTGGTCCATGAAGTCACGAAGAGTCGGAAACGACTGAACGAATGAACAACATGGGATGCTCACACCATTTAGGTTGTTGCAAGTCTAGAGAAAAACAAATCCAGACTGTTTACTTGGCTTTGAAGTCATTTGTTTTTCCTCATATGCAAATGTAATTGATTAATTGACTCCTAAGAGTCACGGAGGAGAGTCTCTTTAATCAAGTGCCGCCCCTAATTTTCACATTCCGGAGCCCTTGTTGAAAGCCCTTTTGCAAAAGCAATACTTTTCCCTGTCCCAAGTGTTGATTGAAAACAGGGAGGGAGAAAAGGAACAAATCTGATCACTTTGCATCTGTTTCCAAAGAGACAATTTCTAATTTTTTTCCCTCCCTTTCCTCTCTTAATAAGGGATAATAAGAGAAGGAGGCCTTTGAGACAAGGATGTTTGTGTGAATGCAAGGCCTAAAAAAAAAATTCTGCAAGGCTTTCTCCTCTCCATGAAGATATTTATATATAATTTATCTTTCGAAGTTGTCATCAGGGCAAAAGACCCCCTGGGAGGCAGCAAGATTCTCTTGCTACTTAAGGGAGAATTAGGTGATTAAATTGAGACCTGAAAAGTTTCGAACAAGTGCCGGGGAAGAAAAGGAGCCCCTCTTAAAGGCCTTAATGAAGTGGGCTCAGTCCTTCTCCGACATCAACGTCGCCTTGTGTAGTTTGTTTTCACTCCGGTTAATCACCGGCCAAAGCTTCAGTGCGGACCACCAGTTCCCAATAAACCATAAAAGGCAGATCGGAAAGCATTGTTCTTTTCTGCAGGGCTTAGCAGACAGCAGCTGAATTAAACCTGTTCAGAGTCAGAACAGTCAAGGAGAGGGGGAAAGGGGGGCAGAGAGGGGGCACAAGGAGAGGGGGAGGCCAAGGAGGGGTCCTGGAGAGTAAATTAAGGTCTTGGGGACGTAATTGATGGCGCCCCGTTGCAAAGGGGCCCTGGCGGAGCCTCATGCCGGCGCAGGAAATTAAAAGATTGGGCAGAGAAACTGCCATTGTTTGGTGGGACTAAAAAAAAGAAAAAGGCAACTGGACGGCGAATTCTCCCATAAACATTTCCGGCTATTATTTTCTGTAGGGCAAGTGGCCCCTTGGATTTCTAAAGTTGAGGTGCATCGAGGCGGCCCTAGGCAATTTTCAGTGGTAAGCAAACAGTATTTTGGCACATACACCCCCCCCCCCCAACCAATCATTGATATATATTTTCTGTTCGTCATGGGAGTTTTGTGTGCCATATTTGGTTCAATTCCATCATTGGTGGAGTTCAGAATACTTTTTGATTATAGCTGAACTATACATCCCAGTAACTTTGTTGTTCATTCGTTCAGTCGTCTCCGACTCTTCGTGACCTCATGGACCAGCCCACGCCAGAGTTCCCTGTCGGCCGTCACCACCCCCAGCTCCTTCAAGGTCAGTCCAGTCGCTTCAAGGATGCCATCCATACATCTTGACCTTGGTTGGCCCCTCTTTCTTTTATCTTCCACTTTCCCCAGCATAATTGTCTTTTCTAAGCTTTGCTGTCTCCTCATGATGTGCCCAAAGTACTTCAACTTTAACTCTAATATCCTTCCCTCCAGTGAGCAGCCGGGCTTTATTTCCTGGAGGATGGACTGGTTGGATCTTCTCGCAGTCCAAGGCACTCTTAGCACTTTCCTCCAACACCACAGCTCAAAAGCATCGATCTTCCTTCGCTCAGCCTTCCCTAAGGTCCAGCTCTCACATCCGTAGGTGACTACAGGGAATACCATGGCTTTGACTAGGCGGATCTTTGTTGCCAGTGTGATGTCTCTACTCTTTACGATTTTATCGAGACTGGACATTGCTCTCCTCCCAAGAAGGAAGCGTCTTCTGATTTCCTGGCTACAGTCTGCATCTGCAGTAATCTTTGCACCTAGAAATACAAAGTCTGTCACGGCCTCCACATTTTCTCCCTCTATTTCCCAGTTGTCAATCATTCTTGTTGCCATAATCTTGGTTTTTTTGATGTTTAGCTGCAACCCAGCTTTTGCGCTTTCTTCTTTCACCTTGAGTAGAAGGCTCCTCAGCTCCTCCTCGCTTTCGGCCATCAGAGTGGTGGCATCTGCATATCTGAGGTTGTTAATGTTTCTTCCAGCAATTTTCACCCCAGCTTTGCATTCATCCAGCCCCGCACATCGCATGATGTGTTCTGCATACAAGTTAAAAAGGTTGGGTGAGAGTCTGCAGCCTTGCCGTACGCCTTTCCCAATCTTGAACCAGTCTGTTGTTCCGTGGTCAGTTCTGACTGTTGCTACTTGGTCCTTGTACAGATTCCTCAGGAGAGAGACAAGGTGGCTTGGGATGCCCATCCCACCAAGAACTTGCCACAATTTATTATGATCCACACAGTCAAAGGCTTTAGAGTAGTCAATGAAGCAGAAGTAGATGTTTTTCTGAAACTCCCTGCCTTTCTCCATTATCCAGCATCCGAATATTGGCAATCTGGTCTCTCGTTCCTCTGCCTTTTCTAAACCCAGCTTGAACATCTGGCAACTCACTCTCCATGTCTTGCTGGAGTCTTCCTTGCAGGATCTTGAGCATTACCTTACTGGCATGAGAAATAAGGGCCACTGTACGGAAGTTTGAGCAGTCTTTCGCATTTCCCTTTTTGGGAATGGGGATATAAGTTGATTTTTTCCAGTCTGATGGCCATTCTTGTGTTTTCCATTTTTGCTGGCATATGGCATGCATCACCTTGACAGCATTATCTTTTAAGATTTTAAACAGTTCAGTTGGGATCCCGTCGTCTCCTGCTGCCTTGTTGTTAGCAATGCTTCTTAAGGCCCATTCAACCTCACTCCTCAGGATGTCTGGTTCTAATTCATTCACCACACCGTCAAAACTATCTTCAATATTATTATCCTTCCTATACAGATCTTCTGTATAGTCTCGCCACCTTCTCTTGATCTCTTCAGCTTCTGTTAGGTCCCTGCCATCTTTGTTTCTTATCATACCAATTTTTGCCTGAAATTTATCTCCAATGTTTCTAATTTTCTGGAAGAGGTCTCTTGGCCTTCCTATTCTGTTCACCATAGGGTATCCATAACTCAGAAAAGGATGCAGTTTGGTACTGCTTTAACTGCCATGACTCAAAACTATGAAATCCTGGGAGATTTGCTTTTAAACTGCCTTTCTTTTGCCATCTCTGCCCAAATTATAAATCCCAGGTTCCAAAGCATTGAGCTACGGCAGTGAAAGTGTGGTCAAACAACATTCATTCAACAAGTCATTTCTGAGTTGTGGGTACCTTAAGGTGAACCTATCATAACTTAAACTTGATGATATGTCCATTTCAGCCAACATCAGTCAAGAAACTGCATAAGTCTAGTATGTTGTGGACAGTGGGAAGGAAAACCTTTGTATGGGAGAGGTGGCCATCTGTCAGGGGTGCTTTGAATGCAATATTCCTGCTTCTTGGCAGGGGGTTGGACTGGATTGCCCATGAGGTCTCTTCCAACTCTTTGATTCTATGATTCTAGGTAGGAGTCCTTACGCACTACAGAATCATGGGAATTTGTGATGCATTGCAACCCTCTGGATGAGTTATGGTATTTAGATGACTTCAAGTCACTTTGTGAATTTAATAGAGGCTTCGTAGGCAAGCCACACAGAGGTGGGTTGCTGTGAGTTTTCTGCGCTGTATGGCTAGGTTCCAGAAGCATTCTCTCCTCAGAGGTTTTGAGGATGCCTGCCATAGATGTGGGTGAAATGTCAGGAGAGAATGCTTCCAGAACATGGCCATACATCCCAGAAGACTCACCTCAACCCAGTGATTTTGGCCATGAAAGACTTCTACAACACAACACAGAAGTGTTTGCCAGTTCCTTCCTCTGAAATAGAGCCTACATTTCTTGGTGGACCCCAATCCAAGTATGAACCAGGCCTGGCCTTGCTTCATTTCCAAGATCAGAGAGGACTCTTCCTAAACAGCAAGTCCTAGGAATCCATAGGATGTAACTATAGCCCTTAAAGTGGGATCATTGTGCTATCGTTGTCTATTGTGCAAAGGCTCTATGAAAAGGAAGAAGGCATAACCAAACCATCCAGAGGACAGGAGCAGGATTCAAAACGATCTTGACAGATTAGAGAGATGATTGGCCAAAACTAACAAAATGAAGTTCAACGGGGACAAATGCAAGATACTCCACTTTGGCAGGAAAAACGAAATGCAAAGATACAGAATGGGGGACGATGCCTGGCTTGAGAGCAGTACGTGTGAAAAAGATCTTGGAGTCCTCATGGACAACGAGTTAAACATGAGCCAACAATGTGATGTGGTGGCAAAAAAAGCCAATGGGATGTTGGCCTGCATCAATAGGAGCCTAGTGTCTAGATCTAGGGAAGTAATGCTCCCCATGCTCTATTCTGCCTTGGTTAGACCACACCTGGAATATTGTGTCCAATTCTGGGCACCACAATTCAAGAGAGATATTGACAAGCTGGAATGTGTCCAGAGGAGGGCAACTAAAATGATCAAGGGTCTGGAGAACAAGCCCTATGAGGAGCGGCTTAAGGAGCTGGCCATGTATAGCCTGAAGAAGAGAAGGCTGAGAGGAGATATGATATCCTTGTATAAATATGTGAGAGGAAGCCACAGGGAGGAGGGAGCAAGCTTATTTTCTGCTTCCCTGGAGACTTGGATGCGAAACAATGGCTTCAAACTACAAGAGAGGAGATTCCATCTGAACATGAGGAAGAACTTCCTGACTGTGAGAGCCGTTCAGCAGTGGAACTCTCTGCCCCGGAGTGTGGTGAAGGCCCCTTCTTTGGAAGCTTTTAAACAGAGGCTGGATGGCCATCTGTCAGGGGTGCTTTGAATGCAATATTCCTGCTTCTTGGCAGAATAGGGTTGGACTGGATGGCCCATGAGGTCTTTTCCAACGCTTTGATTCTATGATTCTATTATCTTTTCCTCCCAGTGTCCTTGTTTTGGATGCCACCAAGAGCAAGGATTTGAAAACCCAGAAGCAAAGAGTGATGCCATAAAAGGTGTGAAGCTCAACCTGTCTCGTGCAAATGCCCAGATTGTGCCACGGAAACTGCCCATTAAAACATATCTCAGTCACGCAGAAGATAGAACAAAAGCCAATCATTGGACCATCTCCAAAGCTCTGAAAGATAAGGGGGGAATCATAGAATCATAGAATCCTAGAGTTGGAAGAGACCTCATGGGCCATCCAGTCCAACCCCCTGCCAAGAAGCAGGAATATTGCATTCAAAGCACTCCAGACAGATGGCCACCCTCTTCTAAGGAGAGAACAAGGAGAATCCCTCTTCTAAGAAGGTCACTACCCATCAGATCATTGCAACCAGTTACTTTTGAAAGAACAAGGTTTGAGGAATGCATGCTTCCTTTTTCCATTGCTTTCAGCCAAACCCTGTTGAACTTCGCAATTGTGACCTATGTCTGAACGCAACTCTTTTTAGTTGTTGGTGGATATAAAAAAAATGGGGTCTCTTATATTTGTGTGTGTGAGTAAACTAAAAGTACCCTTCCTCCTTTTAATGTAGAACAGCATTTCTTAACCTAGAGCAGTGGTTCTCAACCAGGGGGTCAGGACCCCTGAGGGGGTCACCAGGGGGTTTCAGAGGGGTCACCAAAGACCATCCAAAAATGTATTTTCTGTTGGTCATAGGCGTTCCATGTGGGAAGTTTGGCCCAGTTCTATCATTGGTAGGATTAGAATGATCTTTTCTTGTAGGTGAACTATAAATCCCAGCAACTAAAACTCTCAAATGCAAGGTCTATTTTTCCCAAACTCCACCAGTGTTCATTCACATTGGGCATGTGGAGTATTCATGGCAAGTTTGGTCCAGATCCATCATTGTTTGAGTCCACAGTGCTCTCTCGATCTAGGTGAACTACAACTCCAAAACTCAAGGTCAATGCCCACCAAACCCTTCCAGTATTTTCTGTTGGTCATGGGCATTGTGTGTATTTAGTCCGATTCAGTTCCATCACTGGTGGAATTTAGAATGCTCTTTGATTGTGTTGTTGTTCATTCGTTCAGTTGTCTCCGACTCTTCGTGACCTCATGGAACAGCCCACGCCAGAGCTCCCTTTGATTGCAGGTGAACTATAAATCCCAGCAACTAAAACTCCCAAATTTCAAGATCTATTTTCCCCAAGTTCCACCAGTGTTGGGCATAAACTACGTCTCCAAAACTCAAGGTCTATGCCCACCAAACCCTTCCAGTATTTTCTGTTGGTCATGGGAGTTCTGTGTGTTTAGTCTGATTCAGTTCCATCATAGGTGGAATTTAGAATGCTCTTTGATTGTAGGTGAACTATAAATCCCAGCAACTAAAACTCCCAAATTTCAAGGTCTATTTTCCCCAAGCTCCACCAGTGTTGGGCATATTGAATATTCATGCCAAGTTTGGTCCAGATCTATCATTGTTTGAGTCCACAGAGCTCTCTGGATGGAGGTAAACTACATCTCCAAAACTCAAGGTCTATGCCCTCCAAACCCTTCCAGTATTTTCTGTTGGCCATGGGAGTTCTATGTGTTAAGTCTGATTCAGTTCCATCACTGGTGGAATTCAGAATGTTCTTTGATTGTAGGTGAACTACAAATCCCAGCAACTAAAACTCCCAAATTTCAAGGTCTATCTTCCCCAAGCTCCACCAGTGTGGGGCATAATGAATATCCATGCCAAGTTTGGTCCAGATCCATCATTGTATGAGTCCACAGTGCTCTCTGGATTCAGAATGCTCTTTGATTGTAAGTGAACTATAAATCCCAGCAACTGAAACTCCCAGATTTCAAGGTCTATTTTCCCCAAGCTTCACCAGTGTTGGGCATATTGAATATTCATGCCAAGTTTGGTCCATATCTATCATTGTTTGAGTCCACAGTGCTCTCTGGATGTAGGTAAACTACATCTCCAAAACTCAAGGTCAATGTCCACCAAACCCTTCCAGTATTTTCTGTTGGTCATGGGAGTTCTGTGTGTTTAGTCTGATTCAGTTCCATCATAGGTGGAATTTAGAATGTTCTTTGATTGTAGGTGAACTATAAATCCCAGCAACTAAAACTCCCAAATTTCAATGTCTATTTTCCCCAAGCTCCACCAGTGTTGGGCATAGTGAATATTCGTGCCAAGTTTGGTCCAGATCCATCATTGTTTGAGTCCACAGTGCTCTCTGGATGTAGGTAAACTACATCTCCAAAACTCAAGGTCAATGTCCACCAAACCCTTCCAGTATTTTCCGTTGGTCATGGGAGTTCTGTGTGTTAAGTCTGATTCAGTTCCATCATTGGTGGAATTCAGAATGCTTTTTGATTGTAGGTGAACTATAAATCCCAGCAACTAAAACTCCCAAATTTCAAGGTCTGTTTTCCCCAAGCTCCACCAGTGTTCACATTTGGGCATAGTGAATATTCGTGCCAAGTTTGGTCCAGATCTATCATTGTTTGAGTCCACAGTGCTCTCTAGATGTAGGTAAACTACATCTCCAAAACTCAAGGTCAGTGTCCACCAAAACCCTTCCAGTGTTTTCTGTTGGTCATGGGAGTTCTGTGTGTTTAGTCCGATTCAGTTCCATCACTGGTGGAATTCAGAATGTTCTTTGATTGTAGGTGAACTATAAATTCCAGCAACAACTCCCAAATGACAAAATCAATCCCCCCACCCCACCAGTATTCAAATTGGACTGTATTGGGTACTTGTGCCAAATTTGGTCCTGTGAATGAAAATACATCCTGCATATCAGATATTTGCATTACGATTCATAAGGGTTGCAAAATTACAATTACGAAGTAGCAGCGAAAATAATGTAATAATGGTTGGAGGCCACCACAACATAAGGAACTGTATTAAGGGGTCATGGCATTAGGGAGGTTGAGAACCACTGATCTAGAAGATCAATGATCTCAAAGTCAGCAAAATAGGTATTTCATTTTTTCCCTTTTTAAATAAGCAAATCCAATGAAATAGGAATGTGCTGCTTGGGGTGAATTCCTATCGTCCTTCTCACTGAATGCACTGCCACCCTCAGGACAAAGGCAGATCAACAGCCCAAGATGACTTCTCCTACCCCATTTAGCTATCACTAGAACAGCGTTTCTCAACCTGGGGGTCGGGACACCTGGGGGGGTCATGAGGGGGTGTCAGAGGGGTCACCAAAGACCATTGGAAAACACAGTATTGACTGTTGGTCATGAGGGTTCTGTGTGGGAAGTTGTTTAGCCGCTGTAACGGTCTGGATGAGGGCAAACAAATTGAAATTGAATCCAGACAAGACAGAGGTACTCCTAGTCAGTCGCAAGGCCGAACAGGGCATAGGGTTACAGCCTGCGTTGGATGGGGTCGCACTCCCCCTGAAGACACAGGTTCGCAGCTTGGGTGTGATCTTGGACTCATCGCTGAGCCTGGAACTCCAGGTTTCAGCGGTGACCAGGGGAACATTCGCACAGTTAAAACTTGTGCGCAAGCTGCGCCCATACCTTGGGAAGTCTGACTTGGCCACGGTAGTCCACGCTCTGGTTACATCCCATATAGACTACTGCAACGCTCTCTACGTGGGGTTGCCTTTGAAGACTGCTCGGAATCATAGAATCATAGAATCATAGAGTTGGAAGAGACCTCATGGGCCATCCAGTCCAACCCCCTGTCAAGAAGCAGGAATATTGCATTCAAATCACCCCTGACAGATGGCCATCCAGCCTCTGTTTAAAAGCCTCCAAAGAAGGAGCCTCCACCACACTCTGGGGCAGAGAGTTCCACTGCTGAACGGCTCTCACAGTCAGGAAGTTCTTCCTCATGTTCAGATGGAATCTCCTCTCTTGTAGTTTGAAGCCATTGTTCTGCGTCCTAGTCTCCAAGGAAGCAGAAAACATGCTTGCTCCCTCCTCCCTGTGGCTTCCTCTCACACATTTATACATGGCTATCGTATCTCCTCTCAGCCTTCTCTTCTTCAGGCTAAACATGCCCAGCTCCTTAAGCTGCTCCTCATAGGGCTTGTTCTCCAGACCCTTGATCATTTTAGTCGCCCTCCTCTGGAAGCTTCAAATGGTCCAGCGTTCGGCAGCCAGGTTGCTAATAGGAGGGGCACTCAGGGAGCATACTACTCCTCTGTTGTGCCAGCTCCAATGGCTGCCAGTTTGCTACCAGGCACAATTCAAAGTGCTGGCGTTAGCCTATAAAACCCTAAACGGTTCTGACCCTACTTACCTCTCCGAATGCATCTCCTCCTATGAACCAGCTAGGACGTTAAGATCATCTGGGGAGGCCCTGCTCTCTGTCCCACCTGCATCACAGGCGTGCTTGGCAGGGATGAGAGACTGGGCCTTCTCAGTTTGTGGCCCCTCGGCTGTGGAACGCCCTGCCTGCAGATATCAGATCGGCCCCCTTCCCTGCTGGCGTTTTGGAGGAAAGTGAAGACCTGGCTGTTTGAACAGTGTAATTGAACATAGGAATGGAATAATGGATGATGAGACTGGATTCTGATTTTTCTGTTGAGGCGCTAATTATTGTTATTCTGATGTTTAATTATTTATGTTATAATTGTTTTTAATTGCCCTATACTTGTCTCATGAAGTTTTGTATCAATGTTGTTCACCGCTTTGAGTCACCTGAGGGGTGAGAAAAGTGGTATATAAATAAAGTAAGTAAATAAATAAGTTTGGCCCAATTCTATCATTGATGGGACACAGACTGTTCTTTGATTGTAGGTGAACTATAAATCCCAGCAACTACAACTCCCAAATGTCAGGGTCTATTTCCCCCAAATTCCACCAGTGTTCACATTTGGGCATATTGAGTATTCGTGCCAAGTTTGGTCCAGATCCATCGTTGTTTGAGTCCACAGTGCTCTCTGGATATAGGTGAACTATAATTCTCAAACTCAAGGTCAATGCCCACCAAACCCGTTTTATTTATATAGATTATTATTATTATTCCATTATTCAAATAATCCATAATTTCAGACAGGCTCTGATCTTACATTTTCTTGTATTTTTCTTCCAGCAAAACTTCCCGCTTCGAAACGGAGGAGCAAGCAAATGAGAGAAGCACATCATCATCATCATCATCCCTTTGCCTTCCATCAGGCCCGAGAAGATTGAGATTTGCTGGAAACCCCAAGAAATCAAAGGTTCAGTCAACCTTTATGGCGTCCAAAAATCTATATGAGGTTTTCTTTTCAGAGTTGATTTCCCACTTTTTCTCATTATGTCTCCTCCTCCTCTCTTTCTCACCTGCACATCTCGTGGGATAAAGGAAAGGAGAGAAAGAGAGAAGGAGAAAAATCCCTTCTGATGACTGCTTTAATTCCCAGATTTGGAGCGGAGCTCATTCATGAAAATTTCCTTTTTTCCCCTCCCATCCCCACCCCTTCTTCTTCTTCTTTTTGTTCTCACACAACACAAAAAAACCAATTCACTCCAAGAAGAAACTCCTTAATCCTACTTTTTTTCTCTCTCTCTCATCCACAATTGCCACTTGTATATCACTCTTAATAGATTAAGAAATGGGATGATGCGGTTGTCTGGTCTAATTCGGCCCTATTCAGGTAAGCGCGGCCCAAGGCACTTTGTAGTCCGCTACAGGAAGACTTTTTGCGATCATAATTTCCTGTGGCGCTCAGCATTGGTCCTGAATTACTTTGAATTCGACCCGACAATCGCAGAAAGAGGAGAAATGCAGCCGGCGACAATAAGCCCAGCCTTTGAGCTTGACTTGGTTGGGTTTAGAGGGGGTTCCCTTTTTTCCCCTTCTCCTTCTTCTCATTCTTCATCCCTTCTTTCTTCGTCCCATGAGGTGTAAGTAAAAGAACGGATTTGGAAATCTATTCCAACATGAATCAAAGGCCAGGGTGGGGAAAACAACAGTTTAAGCAAGGAAAGTGGCAAGGAAAGGGGTTGAGATGAATCAAAATCTCTCTTTTTTCCCCTCCTTTTTTGGCAAGAGGGAAACTTCATAGTTAAGGGTCTGTGAAATAATTCAAGCTTGTGACTTCTCCATGGCAACACAAGAATAAGCGTGGAGGAGGCGGATTGTCGCAGGGGGGAAAGACCCCAAATTATAAAAGATGTGGGTTTGTTTGTTTTCCCTCTTCTTCTTCTTTTCCCTTCCGAGATGAAAGAGACAGATGTTGCCATTGGATGTTATTTGGTATTGACATGTTTCAGGCGCGTCGGAGTCTTGCACGAAGGACGGCGGGATGCTTGGACCAACGGGCTTTTAACCGAAGTTTGCAACATGCCGTTCTTGGTTAGACGTTGCTGCCAAAAAAGCAGAAATAGATGGCAAGCAGCTAAATAAATTACCTTTGAACTAAAGTCATTCTAGGTTAGGAGTGGCCACAAAAAAAAAAAGAAGAAGGAAGGAAGGAAGGAAGGAAAACAGCTTTTGAATAAAGTATAACTGTTAATCTTGGTTATAAATTTCTGCAAGCAAGACAGCAAGACAGCCTTTGGTAAGAGTAGCTTGTAACCCAAGCCATTCTTGGTGAGAAGTTACAGGAAGGAAGGAAGGAAGGAAGAAAGGAAGGAAGGAAGGAAGGAAGGAAGGAAGGAAGAGAAGTTACTGGAAGGAAGGAAGGAAGAAAGGAAGGAAGGAAGGAAGGAAGGAAGGAAGGGAGGGAGGAAGGAAGGAAGGAAGGAAGGAAGACAACAGCTTTTGGATAAACTGTAGCTTTTAACCTTGGTTACAAATTTCTGCAAGCAAGCAAGCAAGACAACCTTTGGTAAGACTAGCTTGTAATCCAAGCCATTCATATTTATACATGGCTATCATATCTCCTCTCAGCCTTCTCTTCTTCAGGCTAAACATGCCCAGTTCCCTAAGCCGCTCCTCATAGGGCTTGTTCTCCAGACCCTTGATCATTTTAGTCGCCCTCCTCTGGACACATTCCAGGTGAGAAGTTACAGGAAGGAAGGAAGGAAGGAAGGAAGGAAGGAAGGAAGGAAGGAAGGAAGGAAGGAAGGAAGGAAGACAGCTTTTGAATAAAGTATAACTGTTAATCTTGGTTACAAATTTCTGCAAGCAAGCAAGACAGCCTTTGGTAAGACTAGCTTGTAACCGAAGCCATTCTTGGTGAGAAATTACTGGAAAGAAGGAAGGAAGGAAGGAAGGAAGGAAGGAAGGAAGGAAGGAAGGAGGGCAGGCTCTTGGATGAACCACCTTTAACTTTGATTACAGGTTTCTGCAAGCAAACAAGCAAGCAAGAAAGAAAGAGGGAGAGAGGCAGGTGAAGCTTTTGAATAAACTGTAGCCTTTAACTTTGGTTACAAATTTCTGCAAGCAAGCAAGCAAGACAGAATTTGGGTAAACTAGCTTTTAACCCAAGGCATTGTTAGTTAGAAGTTTCAGGAAGGAAGGAAGGAAGGAAGGAAGGAAGGAAGGAAGGAAGGAAGGAAGGAAAACAGCTTTTGTATAAAGTATAACTGTTAATCTTGGTTACAAATTTCTGCAAGCAAGCAAGCAAGACAGCCTTTGTTAAGAGTAGCTTGTAACCCAAGCCATTCTTGGTGAGAAGTTACTGGAAGGAAGGAAGGAAGGAAGGAAGGAAGGAAGGAAGGAAAACTGCTTTTGTATAAAGTATAACTGTTAATCTTGGTTACAAATTTCTGCAAGCAAGCAAGCAAGACAGCCTTTGTTAAGAGTAGCTTGTAACCCAAGCCATTCTTGGTGAGAAGTTACTGGAAGGAAGGAAGGAAGGAAGGAAGGAAGGAAGGAAGGAAGGAAGGAAGGAAAACAGCTTTTGTATAAAGTATAACTGTTAATCTTGGTTACAAATTTCTGCAAGCAAGCAAGCAAGACAGCCTTTGTTAAGAGTAGCTTGTAACCCAAGCCATTCTTGGTGAGAAGTTACTGGAAGGAAGGAAGGAAGGAAGGAAGGAAGGAAGGAAGGAAGGAAAACTGCTTTTGTATAAAGTATAACTGTTAATCTTGGTTACAAATTTCTGCAAGCAAGCAAGCAAGACAGCCTTTGTTAAGAGTAGCTTGTAACCCAAGCCATTCTTGGTGAGAAATTACTGGAAAGAAGGAAGGAAGGAAGGAAGGAAGGAAGGAAGGAAGGAAGGAAAACAGCTTTTGTATAAAGAATAACTATTAATCTTGGTTACAAATTTCTGCAAGCAAGCAAGACAACCTTTGGTAAGACTAGCTTGTAACCCAAGCCATTCTTGGTGAGAAATTACTGGAAGGAAGGAAGGAAGGAAGGAAGGAAGGAAGGAAGGAAGGAAGGAGGACAGGCTCTTGGATGAACCACCTTTAACTTTGATTTCAGGTTTCTGCAAGCAAGCAAGCAAGCAGGAAAGAAAGAAAGAGGGAGGGTGGGTGGGTGAAGCTTTTGAATAAGCTGTAGCCTTTAACTTTGGTTACAAATTTCTGCAAGCAAGCAAGACAGAATTTGGATAAACTAGCTTTTAACCCAAGGTATTGTTGGTTAGAAGTTTCATTCAGGAAGGAAGGAAGGAAGGAAGGAAGGAAGGAAGGAAGGAAAACATTTTTTGGATAAAGTATAACTGTTAATCTTGGTTACAAATTTCTGCAAGCAAGACAGCCTTTGGTAAAACTTGCTTGTAACCCAAGCCATTCTTGGTGAGAAGTTACTGGAAGGAAGGAAGGAAGGAAGGAAGGAAGGAAGGAAGGAAGACAGCTTTTGTTTAAAGTATAACTGTTAATCTTGGTTACAAATTTCTGCAAGCAAGACAGCCTTTGGTAAAACTAGTTTGTAACCCAAGCTATTCTTGGTGAGAACTTACAGGAAGGAAGGAAGGAAGGAAGGCAGGAAACAGCTTTTGGATAAAGTATAACTGTTAATTTGGTTACAAATTTCTGAAAGCAAGACAGCCTTTGGTAAGGCTAGCTTGTAACTCAAGCCATTCTTGGTGAGAAGTTACAGGAAGGAAGGAAGGAAGGAAGGAAGGAAGGAAGGAAGGAAGGAGGGAATGGCAGGCTCTTGGATGAACCACCTTTAACTTTGATTACAGGTTTCTGCAAGCAAGCAAGCAAGCAAGCAAGCAAGAAAGAAAGAAAGAAAGAGGGAGAGAGGGAGGTGAATCTTTTGAATAAACTGTAGCCTTTAACTTTGGTTACAAGTTTCTGCAAGCAAGACAGAATTTGGATAAACTAGCTCTTAACCCAAGGCATTGCTGGTTAGAAGTTTCAGGAAGGAAGGAAGGAAATAAGGAAGGAAGGAAGGAAGGAAGGAAGGAAGGAAGGAAGGGGAGGCTCTTGGATAAACCACCTTTAATTTTGAATACAGGTTTCTGCAAGCAAAAAAGAAAGAAACAAAACAAGAGGGAGAGAGGGAGGTGAAGCTTTTGAATAAACTGTAGCATTGGTTACAAATTTCTGCAAGCAAGCAAAACAGAATTTGGATAAACTAGCTTTTAACCCAAGGCATTGTTGCTTAGAAGTTACAGGAAGGGAGGAAGGGAGGAAGGGAGGAAGGGAGGAAGGAAGGAAGGAAGGAAGGAAGGAAGGAAGGAAGGAAGAGGAGGCTCTTGGATAAACCACCTTTAATTTTGATTACCGGTTTCTGAAAGGAAGGAAGGAAGGAATTAGGAAGGAAAGAGAGAAGGAAGGAAGGAAGGAATTAGGAAGGAAAGAGAGAAGGGAGGAATAAGGAAGGAAGGAAGGAAGGAAGGAAGGAAGGAAGGAAGGAAGGAAGGAAGGCAGGCAGGCAGGCAGGCAGGCAGGCAGGCAACAGCTTTTGGATAAACTGTAGCTTTTAACCTTGGTTACAAATTTCTGCAAGCAAGCAAGACAGACAGATAGACTTTGGATAAACTAGTTTTTCATCCAAGCCATTCTTGGCAAGAAGTTACAGGAAGGTAGGAAGGAAGGAAGGAAGGAAAGAAAGAAGGAAGGAAAGAAGGAAGGGGAGGCTCTTGTATAAACTACCTTTAATTTTGATTACCGGTTTCTGCAAGAAAGAAAGAAAGAAATTAGGAAGGAAAGAGAGAATGAAGGAAGGAAGACAACAGCTTTTGGATAAACTGTAGCTTTTAACCTTGGTTACAAATTTCTGCAAGGAAGCAAGACAGACTTTGTATAAACTAGCTTTTAACCCAAGGCATTGTTGGTTAGAAGTTTCAAGAAGGAAGGAAGGAAGGAAGGAAGGACAGAAGGAAAGAAAGAAGGAAGGAAGGAAGGAAGGAAGGAAGGAAGGAAGGAAGGAAGGAAGAGGAGGCTTTTGGATAAACCACCTTTAATTTTGATTACCGGTTTCTGCAAGAAAGAAAGAAAGAAATTAAGAAAGGAAGGAATTAGGAAAGAAAGAAAGAAAGAAAGAAAGAAAGAAAGAAGGCAACAGCTTTTGGATAAACTGTAGCTTTTAACCTTGGTTACAAATTTCTGCAAGCAAGCAAGACAGACAGACAGACTTTGGATAAACTAGCTTTTAATCCAAGCCATTCTTGGCAAGAAGTTACAGGAAGGAAGGAAGGAAGGAAGGAAGGAAGGAAGGAAGGAAGGAAAGAAAGAAAGACGGAAGGGGAGGCTCTTGTGTAAACTACCTTTAATTTTGATTACAGGTTTCTGCAAGAAAGAAAGAAAGAAAGAAAGAAAGAAAGAAAGAAAGAAGGAAGGAAGGAAGGAAAGAAGGAAGGAAGGAAGGAGAGAGAAAGAAAGAAGGGAGGGAGGGAGGAAAGGAGGGTGAATTTTTTGGATAAACTGTAGCTTTTAACCTTGGTTACAAATTTCTGCAAGCAAGCAAGCAAGACAGACAGACAGACTTTGGATAAACAAACTTTTAACCCAAGGCATTGTTTAGAAGTTGAAGGAAGGAAGGAAGGAAGGAAGGAAGGAAGGAAGGAAGGAAGGAGGGAGGGAGGGAGGGAGGGAGGGAAGGAAGGAAGGAAGGAAGGAAGGAGAGAGAGAGAGAGAGAGAGAAAGGAGGAAGGGAGGAAGGGAGGGTGAAATTTTTGGATAAACTGTAGCTTTTAACCTATTTGTTTAATTACAAATTTCTGCAAGCAAGCAAGCAAGACTTTGGATAAACTAGCTTTTAACCCAAGGAGTTGTTGGTTAGAAGTTTCAGGAAGGAAGGAAGGAAGGAAGGAAGGAAGGAAGGAAGGAAGGAAGGAAGGAAGGAAGGAGGGAGGGAGGGAGGGAGGGAGGGAGGGAAGGAAGGAAGGAAGGAAGGAGAGAGAGAGAGAGAGAGAGAAAGGAGGAAGGGAGGAAGGGAGGGTGAAATTTTTGGATAAACTGTAGCTTTTAACCTATTTGTTTAATTACAAATTTCTGCAAGCAAGCAAGCAAGACTTTGGATAAACTAGCTTTTAACCCAAGGAGTTGTTGGTTAGAAGTTTCAGGAAGGAAGGAAGGAAGGAAGGAAGGAAGGAAGGAAGGAAGGAAGGGGAGGCTTGGATAAAACAGCTTCTAACCTTGGTTTCAAGGTTCTGCAAGTAAGCAAGAAAGAACAACAGCCTTTGGATAGATTAGCTTTTAAACTTGGTTACAAGTTTCTACAAGAAAGAAGGAAAGAGGGAACGAAGGAAGGAAAGCTTTAAGATAAACAGGCTTTTAAACTTGGTTACAAGTTTCTACAAGGAGGGAGAGATTAGAGAGAGGGGATAGGCTTTTGGATAAACTTGCTTTTATTCTATGGGCCCTTCCATAGCCATAGACAGGGGTGGCTCAACCCATTACGCAAAGTAAGCATTTGCAGTATAGTTGATTTTGCCCAGGGGCACTTTTGAGGTGCTCTTGGGGGGAAATAGTAGGGCTGGGTAACCACGGAAAAATTTGTTTCTAAACTCGATTCATTTCCAGGGAGCGCTAGCGTTTCCAAATTCTAAATACTTCCGAAATTTTGAGATTTCAAAGTTTCGTTATTTACAAAATTTCGTTAATTTTGAATCAATTCGTTAATGGTGGACGCAATTGCGCAATATGCTAAAAAAACGTCCAAATGGGACAGGGGGAACTTCTGAAGCTTCCCTCTCCCTCTGTTGTTGACTGTTGGTGTGATAAAACAAACTATAAAACTTGCACCAGACATGCGAAAATAATTACGAAATAATTACGAAATTATTATGAAATTATTACGAAATAATTACAAAATAATTACAAAATAAATTGAAAAAATTGTTTTGAATCTAATTTACTCCTCACACTATTCCAAAATGGCTCAATATCGGATTGTAAGCTAATTTAAATACGAATTAATAACAAATTACAAAATTAATGAACGAAACTGCCCAGCCCTAGAAAATAGACCTTGACATATGCGAGTTGTAGTTACTGGGATGTATAGTTCACCTATAATCAAAGAGCATTCTGAACTCCACCAATGATGGAATTGAACCAAATATGGCACACAGAACTCCCACGACGAACAGAAAATATATATCAGTGATTGGTTGGGGGGCAAGTGCCAAAATACTGTTTGCTTACCATTGAAAATTACCTAGGGCTGCCTCTGGCCATAGAACCCAGGATATCATGGCAGACCTACTTTGGAGTCCATGACTTGCAAGTGCTGAGAAGAGAAAACCACAGACCCCTTACTACAATGCAACCTGAGCCTTGCCACACACACAATGGAGGACCTTCTCACTCCAAGTGGCCAAAGGACATTTCGTATAATGCCAAGTTTTTAACTTTGTTTGTGTTTTCGAATACGTTTTAATTGTATCCTCAACTCACTTCTGACACAATAAATAAATAAATCAAAGCAGATAATCTGCAATATCTACTTTGCACTAGATCAGTGGTTTTCAACCTTCCTAATGCCGCGACCCCTTAATACAGTTCCTGATGTTGTGGTGACCCCCCCAACCATAAAATTATTTTTGTTGCTACTGCATAACTGGAATTTTTCTACTGTTATGAATTGTCACATAAATATCTGATATGCAGGATGTATTTTCATGCACTGGACCAAATTTGACACAAATACTCGATACACCCAAATTTGAATACTGATGGGGTTGCAGGAGGATTGATTTCGTCATTTGGGAATTGTAGTTGATGGAATTTATAGTTTACCTACAATCAAAGGGCAACTGAACTCCACCAACAATGGAATTGAACCAATCTTGGCACACAGAACTCCCATGACCAACAGAAAATACTGGAAGGGTTTGGTGGGCATTGACCTTGAGTTTGGGAGTTGTAGTTCACCTACATCCACAGAGCACTGTGAACTCAAATAATGATGGATCTGAACCACACTTGGCACGAATCCTCAATATGCCCAAATGTAAACACTGGTGGTGTTTGTGGGAAATAGACCTTGGGAACTGTAGTTGCTGGGATTTATAGTTCACATACAATCAAAGAGTACTCTGAACCTAATCAATGGTAGAATTGGGCCAGACTTTCCACACAGGACCCCCATGATCAATAGAAAATACTACGTTTTCTGATGGTTTTTGGTGACCCCTCTGACACCCCCTCGTGACCCCTCCAGGGGTCCCGACCCTCAGGTTGAGAAACACTGCACTAGATTATCTGAGTCCATGCTGCCATATAATCCAGTTCTATGTGGATTTTATACAGCTGTGTGGAAAGGAACCTTAGTTATTTATTTCATTTCAATTACTTCTACCCCGCCCTTCTCACCCCCGAGGGGGGACTCAGGGCGGCTTACAAACGAAGGCACAATTCGATGCCTATGTCAAATATACAAAACATACAAAAACAGTTTAAGCAAATTAACAGATTAAAAACATCAATACATAAACAATCTCATGCTCAGTGTTCAGAGTTCCGAATGTCCATTCCGTTCCATCAATTCCTGCTCATCATCGGGTTTTTCCTTTAGCTGCCAGAATGCCCAAAGGCTTGGTCCCACATCCAGGTCTTCAGTTTTTTCCTGAATGACAAAAGAGAGGATGCTGATCTAATCTCCCCGGGGAGTGAGTTCCACAGGTGAGGGGCCACCACCGAGAAGGCCCTGCTCCTCGTCCCTGCCAATCTCACTTGCGATCGAGAGCAGGGCCTCCTCAGAAGATCTTAAACTCCGAGATGGGACGTAGAGGGAGATCCGTTCAGACAGATACACTGGGCCGGAACCGTATAGGGTTTTGTAGGTCAAAACCAGCACTTTGAATTGTGCTCGGAATTGGATCGGCAGCCAGTGAAGCTGGCACAACAGGGGGGTGGTATGCTCCCTGTACGCCGCTCCGGTGAGCAATCTGGCTGCCTCTTGCTGGACTAGTTGAAGTTTCCGAGCAGTCTTCAAAGGCAACCCCACGTAGAGCGTGTTGCAGTAATCCAATCGGGATGTAACAAGAGCGTGGACCACCGTGGCCAGATCTGACTTCCCAAGGTATGGGCGCAGCTGGTGCACAAGTTTTAATTGTGCAAAAGCTCTCCCAGCCACCGCTGAGACCTGAGGTTCCAGGCTCAGCGATGAATCCAGGGATCACTCCCAAGCTGCGAACCTGCGACTTCAGGGGGAGTGGAACCCCATCCAGTACAGGCTGTAACCCTATACCCTGTTCGGCCTTACGACTGACCAGTAGGACCTCTGTCTTGTCTGGATTCAATTTCAATTTGTTAGCTCTCATCCAGTCCGATACAGCAGCCAAACACCGGTTCAAGGTCTGGACAGCCTCCTTGGTGACAGGTGGAAAGGAGTGACAGAGTTGGACATCATCTGCATAGAGATAACATCTCATTCTGAAACTCTTAATGATCTCCCCCAGCGGCTTCATGTAGATGTTAAATAACATCGGGGACAGAATTGAACCCTGTGGGACTCCACACAACAACGGTTGTGGGGCCGAACAGGTGTCACCCAGTAACACCTTCTGGGTCCGTCCCTCAAGGAAGGATCGGAGCCACTGCAGTGCAGTGCCCCCGAGCCCCATGTCCATGAGGCGCCCCAGAAGGATACCGTGATCGATGGTATCGAAGGCCGCTGAGAGGTCCAGCAGAACTAACAGGGACACACTCCCCCTGTCTAGCTCCCTGCGCAGATCATCTACCAAGGCGACCAAGGCTGTCTCAGTTCCATGTCCCGGCCTAAAGCCAGACTGTGCCGGGTCTAGATAATCAGTGTCTACCAGAAACCCCTGGAGCTGTGTTGCCACCACACGTTCCATGACTTTGCCCAAATAGGGGAGATTGGAAACTGGCCGATAGTTGTCAAATTGAGTGGGGTCCAGTGATGGTTTTTTCAACAGCGGTTTTATAATAGTTAGAGGTTGCTGCAAAACAAACAAACCTAGAAAAACAAACCAGCTTAAGAAATACCATTTCTGCAGACAAGGACAGGCCTGACGGCTAACATTGGGAAGAAGTAGAGTATAAAATGGGAGATGTCAGCGTGGCTCATGCAAAAGTCCTTGGGCGTGTTTGTTTGTTTCTCCAATTATATGCCTTTTCCTGATGTTTTTTCAAAGTTTAGGCAAATGGGTCTGCAGCTCCCTTTCTTGGCCTGTTTGCATCCCTCCCTCTCTTTCTTTCTTTCTTTCTTTCTTTCTTTCTTTCTTTCTTTCTTGGGTAATTGCCATGGCCCACTCCATAATTACCAACATGGCAAAAATGAATGCCGCCGAAGTAACTCTGGAAGGTTACTCTTCTTAAGAGTTTCAGTGCCTGCGCCTCCTCCTTTTACCTTTTTCTGTGTTCGGGGAATAAAGAGAACAAAGGCGGAGTCCTGCCGATTCAAAACCAGCAGAACAGACAAACAACGGGAGCACAACGGCACCCTCACGCATGACTGGGATCCGGATAAAAGCCCCAAAGGCTTCTGAGAAACAGGGGACAACAAAAGAGACAGGAGTGCTGACAAAACTTTTTTCTCTCCCACCTCCCTCCCTTCTGGTCCCAAACATTTCACATCAGGGAGACTCCGTCCGTATTATTATTACTTGTACTAATGATTTGGAGACTATCCAAGGATCTAGGAATCAGGGAGATATTGCTGGATGATGTGGCAGCCTTCAAAGCAGCGTCTTGTTTGGTAACTGTGCAATTTTTGTCGCTCTGATTCTGGCTCTATCACAGTGGTTCTCAGTGGTACTGTAAACCACCAGCTCCTCCTGAGAAAAATTTATAGTATCACAAAGGACTACCACCTCACCCGCCACATAGGAAACCTCAGCACATAGAAGATGGCTTTGAAAGGCAGCAGATCACAGGAGCTGTCTTCATAGACCTGTCAGCAGCCTATCATACTGTGAACCACCGCCTCCTCCTGAGAAAAATGTATAATATCACAAAGGATGACCACCTCACCCGCCTCATAGGAAACCTGTTACAAAACAGGAGCTTTTTTGTTGAGTTCCAGAGCCAGAGAACAGATGGTGGAAACGGAAGAACGGGGAGTGTGCTTGCCCCATCCATGTTCAACATCTAAACAAATGACCAGCCACTGCCAGAAGGGACAGAGAGTTTCATCTACGCTGATGACCGTGCCATTACTGCTCAAGCAGGGAACTTTAAGATTGTTTAACAGAAGCTCTCCGAAGCTCTAGGTGCCCTTACCGCCTACTACAGGGAAAACCAGCTGATCCCTAATCCATCTAAAACACAGACATGTGCTTTTCATCTCAAGAACAGAAAAGCATCCCAAGCTCTGAGGATGACCTGGGAAGGAATCCCACTGGACCATTGCAGCGGACCCAAATACCTGGGAGTCACTCTGGACCGTTCTCTGACCTACAAGAAGCACTGCCTGGATATCAAGCTAAAGGTGGGTGCTAGAAACAATATCATACAAAAGCTGACTGGCACAACCTGGGGATCACACAGTGAAGACATCTGCCCTTGCGCTATGCTACTGTGCTGCTGAGTATGCATGCCCAGTGTGGAACACATCTCACCACGCTAAAACATTAGATGTGGCTCTTAATGACACATGCCGCATTATCACAGGGTGTCTGCGTCCCACACCACTGGAGAAATTACACTGCTTAGCCGGTATTGCACCACCTGACATCCGCCGGGAAGTAGCAGCCAATAGTGAAAGGACCAAGGCAGTGACATCTCCCGCTCATCCCTTGTTTGGACATCAGCCAGCACGTCAATGACTTAAATCTAGAAATAGATTTCTAAGATCTACAGAGACACTCGCTGGAACATCTCAGCAAGCGAGAGTCCAAAAGTGGCAGGCTCAAACCCAGAACCTCAATCCGTGGGTGATACCAAATGAGAGACTCCCTCCTGGGCACACAGAGGACTGGGTGACTTGGAAGGCGCTGAACAGACTGCTCTCTGGCACCACGAGATGCAGAGCCAACCTTCAGAAATGGGGCTACAAAGTGGAATCCTCGACATACGAGTGTGGAGAAGAGCAAACTATAGACCACCGGCTGCAATGCAACCTGAGCCCTGCCACATGCACAATGGAGGATCTTCTTGCGGCAACACCAGAGGCACTCCAAGTGGCCAGATACTGGTCAAAGGAGATCTAATCAACTACCAAGCTTGCAAAATTTGTGGTTTTTTATCTGTTTGTTTTGTTCTGTTAGAAATGTAATACAATGGTATGGTTGCTGATGACACGATAAATATAATACCTGGGTAATTGGTAGAAAAAGATGTTTGTTGTTGTTCATTCGTTCAGTCGTTTCCGACTCTTCGTGACCTCATGGACCAGCTCCCTGTCGGACGTCACCACTCCCAGCTCCTTCAAGGTCAGTCCAGTCACTTCAAGGATGCCATCCATCCATCTTGCCCTTGGTCGGCCCCTCTTCCTTTTGCCTTCCACTTTCCCCAGCATAATTGTCTTCTCTAGGCTTTGCTGTCTCCTCATGATGTGGCCAAAGGACTTCAACTTTGTCTCTAGTATCCTTCCCTCCAATGCGCAGTCGGGTTTTATTTCCTGGAGGATGGACTGGTTGGATCTTCTGGCAGTCCAAGGCACTCTCAGAACTTTCCTCCAACACCACAGTTCAAAAGCATCGATCTTCCTTCGCTCAGCCTTCCCTAAGGTCCAGCTCTCACATCCGAAGGTTACTACAGGGAATACCATGGCTTTGACTCGGCGGATCTTTGTTGACAGTCTGATGTCTCTACTCTTCACTATTTTATCGAGACTCGACATTGATCTCCTCCCAAGAAGGAAGCGTCTTCTGATTTCCTGGCCACAGTCTGCATCTGCAGTAATCTTTGCACCTAGAAATACAAAGTCTGTCACGGCCTCCACATTTTCTCCCTCTATTTTCCAGTTGTCAATCATTCTTGTTGCCATAATCTTGGTTTTTTTTTATGTTTAGCTGCAACCCAGCTTTTGTGCTTTCTTCTTTCACCTTGATTAGAAGGCTCCTCAGCTCCTCCTCGCTTTCGGCCATCAGAGTGGTGTCATCTGCATATCTGAGGTTGTTAATGTTTCTTCCAGCAATTTTCACCCCAGTTTTGCATTCATCAAGCCCCGCACATCCTCGCATGATGTGTTCTGCATACAAGTTAAAAAGGTTGGGTGAGAGGAAGCAGCCTTGCCGTACGCCTTTCCCAATCTTGAACCAGTCTGTTGTTCCGTGGTCAGTTCTGACTGTTGCTACTTGGTCCTTGTACAGATTCCTCAGGAGAGAGACAAGGTGGCCATATTCAAATACTATTCTACGGCCCTGCTTCTCCTTCCCCAATCTCCTTTGCCAGCTTACCCACACTTGTGCACCTCAAAGGACAGGGGTAAGCAACTTTGAAAAGTTAGGGAGGACCCCTCACAGCACTTCTCACTGCCCCCCCCCCCCAAAATGGACATCTATGACAAGGACCTGTCCTGGCCCCATTGCTGGGATCGCCTAAGTAAAGTAAGTAAGTAATATGATCTCGGAGAGAATCTGCATAATGGTAAATCCATTAAGAGATAATGGTCTCCTTCTGCCCCTTTCCCTGTAGATATAGCCATTCTAGACTTCTATGGGAGGGAGTTTCGGAGTTTCGGGGCAGACACCAAAAAGGCCCTTCGGACTCTGACCCTTTTTCTTCAATGCCTTACATACTTCTTTTCCACCGGAGGAATCGGCCAAAGGAACAAGGCCATGGGCTCTGGTCTCTCTGACACTTGGCCTCCCACCCGTAGCTCGCCGAGCAGCAGGGAGCTAAAAGTCTTTAGAATCTCATAACGGATCGGCAACTAGAGAGTCAATATTTCCACGTCTTTGGGAGATCGCTGCAGTCCGGAGAGACCAGACGGAGAGTAAGTCGATTGATTTTCCTTTCCAGGGGAAATTGCCCAGGAAGGGAAGCATCTCCTCACCAGGGAGGTCATGGGGCTTCCCTGCCGACGTGTGGCTCCCAAGGGCCATTTTGGATGAAAACAACACTGAATCCTATGGGCGGCTGAAAGACTAACACATTTACAGTGACATCAAGCTTTCATGGGCCAGAAATGGCCTTGTCGGAGGCATGAAACACTTTCCTCAATTTATATCCATGGAGATGAAGACAGGAGCTGGAAATAATGGCCTCCTGTCGCCATGTAATGCAAAGCTGACAACCTGTGAGTTTTCTGTACACACGAAAGGCCAAAGTGGTGTATCTATGCTGTAGATGAACATCACTTTAACTGCCATGGCTTAACGCTAAAGAATCTTGGGAACTGGAGTTTGACAAGGAGTTTATCCTTCTCAACCAAGGAGTGCTGGTATTTCATAGAACCATAGAATCATAGAATCGGAAGAGACCTCATCACAAACCAATCAATCAACCCACTCCTGGCCAATTTAATTAGCCCAGAAGGGCAAGGGTCCAGAGTGGTGTGGTCGCCCTCACAGCCCCAAGGATCCCCTCCACACAGGGTAGAGGTGGCCTTAGGTAATTTTCAACGGTAAGCAAACAGTATTTTGGCGCCCCCCCCCCCCCCAACCAATCATTGATATATATATATATATATATATATATATATATATATATATATATATATATTCTGTTTGTCGTGGGAGTTCTGTGTGCCATATTTGGTTCAATTCCATCATTGGTGGAGTTCAGAATGCTCTTTGATTGTAGGTGAACTATACATCCCAGTAACTACACTTGCCGCATTTGCTCCCTTGCCTGGCTCGCTTTGGGTCCAGAGGTGTGCCTGAAGACCCCGGCGTGTGCACCAAAAGTCAACTCTTCTCCTGACTTTCTCCTCAGCCACTGGGACCAAGAGAGAGAGAGAGAGAGAGAGAGACAGAGGTGGAGATGCCCACCTTTCCTGAAGGTAGGTGCAAAAACAAAGGAGGGAGCGGAGGTGGGAGATACCTCCAGCCAGAGGGGCTCTCTCTCTCTCTCTCTTGGTCCCAATGGCTGAAAAGAAAGTCAGGAGAAAAGGCAAATTTTGGTGCGCACGCTGGGGTTTTCAGACACGCCTCCGGACCCGAAGCGGGCCAGGCACGGTGGCTCCACCCCTTGGCCCACCCACGGATTGGGGAGAGGAGAGGAGGTGGGTGGAGCGCCAGGGGATCGGGAAAGAGAGCCGGTCATGGGGAAGGGATCAAACGATTGAGCGCCAGCTCTGCTCGCGCACCCGGTGGCCGGGTAGAGCAGGAACGAGAGGGGCTAGGCCAGGCTCAAGGACCCAGCCCCTTTGGGAAGACGATCGCCCGGCAGCGAGGCAAGAAAGCCGAGGCTCCCCCCGGACTGCTAGGGCTGTTGTGAGCTGAGGGGGCGCTCCTCAAGTGGCAGTCAAGGGGCATTTACAGAAGCGCCTTTGCGCCCCTGGCAAAAAAAGTGTTCTGCGACCGCTTACTTCGTGTAATGGACGAGCCGCCCCTGCCTCCACGTCATCAGGGTGAACAAGCTGGAAAGAATCCCACAAAACCAGACAAGCAGATGCCTCAGTCAAAACATACAGAGTCACAACATGAACAAAAATATTTACAGTGGTTCTCAACCTGGGGTCCCCAGATGTTTTTGGCCTTCAACTCCCAGAAATCCTAACACCTGGTAAACTGGCTGGGATTTCTGGGAGTTGTAGGCCAAAACTCCTAGGGACCCACAGGTTGAGAACCACTGCGAGTAACAGCAACATAAGCATGGAATCACCCAACAACACATCAATATTAAAAGAAAAAAATCCTGCCTGCTCTTCATGTCTATTTGTTAGGGTATGGAAAAGGAATGGGTCAGGACAATTAAAAAGCTCCTTTAAAGCTATGTTAATCATTAATTTCTGTATATATGTATTTTTATCTTTTACAATTTAGCTGTAAATCTCCTAGAGCAGTGGTTCTCAACCTTCCTAATGCCGCGACCCCTTAATACAGTTCCTCATGTTGTGGTGACCCCCAACCCTAACCCTAACATTGTGAATCGCCATGTAAATAATGATCTGCAGGATGTGTTTTCATTCACTGGAGCAAATTTGGCACAAATACCTGGTATGCCCAAATTTGTATACT
Source organism: Anolis sagrei (assembly GCF_037176765.1). NCBI lineage: Eukaryota > Metazoa > Chordata > Lepidosauria > Squamata > Anolidae > Anolis > Anolis sagrei. The sequence goes on along the minus strand of NC_090030.1, from coordinate 25,373,447 downwards.
GGTGGGGTTGGGGGGGATTGATTCTGTCATTTGGGAGTTGTAGTTGCTGGGATTTATAGTTAACACGTAAACAAAGAGCATTCTGAACCCCACCAACAATGGAATTGGACCAAAGTTGGCACAGAGAACTCCCATGATCAACAGAAAATACTGGAAGGGCTTGGTGGGCATTGACCTTGAGTTTGGGATTTGTAGTTTGCCTACATCCAGAGAGCACTGTGGGCTCAAACAATGATGGATCTGGACCAAACTTGGCACGGATACTCAATATGCCCAAATGTGAATGCTGATGGGTTTTAGGGAAAATAGACTTTATTCATTTATTTATTTATTTACAGCTTTTATATTCCACCCTTCTCACCCCACAGGGGACTCAGGGTACACATATATGGCATATATTACAGTGTACACATATATGGCAAACATTCAATGCCAATTTTTGACATACAAACATATACAGACATACACAGAGGCTATTTAACCTTTTCTGGCCACCAGGGGAGCTGTCGCTTTCATCGTCCATCTGCGACGCTGATGAAGCACTTCCGCATTCCCCGCATGCTTCCCCGCTGGAATGCTTTGCTGGAGTCTTCTTTATGGCCTCATAAATCAGTTAATTTAACCTCCCCACACTTTAAGGTGGTACCTAATTTTCCTACTTGACAGATGCAACTGTCTTTCAGGTTGCAAAGGTCGACAACAGGCTACACACAATTGGTTGGAAACCCACTCCAACCCGGGCTGGCTTCGAACTCATGACCTTTTGGTCAGAGTGATCTTAATGCAGCTGACACTCAGCCAGCTACGCCACAATCCCGGAGCCTCCAAAGAAGGAGCCTCCACCACACTCCGGCTGAACAGCTCTCACAGTTAGGAAGTTCTTCCTAATGTTCAGGTGGAATCTCATTTCCTGTTGATTGAAGCCATTATGGAACTACTTGGACTGGTATTTCTCAACCATAATAATCATCATCATCATCATCATCATCATCATCATCATCTTTATTTGTACTCTGCTACCATCTCCCCAAGGGACTCGGTGAATCATAGAATCATAGAATCAAAGAGTTGAAAGAGACCTCGAGGGCCATCCAGTCCAACCCCATTCTGCCAAGAAGCAGGAAAATTGCATTCAAAGCACCCCTGACAGATGGCCATCCAGCCTCTGTTTCAAAGCCTTCAAAGAAGGAGCCTCCACCACACTCCGGCTGAACAGCTCTTACAATTAGGAAGTTCTGACTTGGCCACGGTAGTCCACGCTCTGGTTACATCCCGCCTAGATTACTGCAACGCTCTCTACGTGGGGTTGCCTTTGAAGACAGCTCAGAAGCTTCAACTAGTCCAACGTTCGGCAGCCATGATACTAACAGGATACTAATTGGTTGGAAACCCACTCCAACCCGTGCTGGCTTCGAACTCATGACCTTTTGGTCAGAGTGATCTTAATGCAGCTGACACTCATCCAGCTGCGCCACAATACATTTGGGAGTTGTATTTGTTGGGATTTATAGTTCACCTACAATCATAGAATCATAGAATCATAGAATCAAAGAGTTGGAAGAGACCTCATGGGCCATCCAGTCCAACCGCCTGCCAAGAAGCAGGAATATTGCATTCAAATCACCCCTGACAGATGGCCATCCAGCCTCTGCTTAAAAGCTTCCAAAGAAGGAGCCTCCACCACACTCCGGGGCAGAGAGTTCCACTGCTGAACGGCTCTCACAGTCAGGAAGTTCT